>NW_021637609.1:0-242569 GCF_004799145.2 Neltuma alba | reverse complement strand
GCGTTACAAACTTATAATTTATAAATTATAACCAAATAGGGCTCTGGTAAAAAAAAAAAAAAAGGGACCAATTCGGTAATCTTATAATCATAAATAACAGTACAATCATATTAACCATCAATCCGAGTAAATGCATTTAAGTGCCTTGACATTGATACGATATTTCTCTCTCTAAGCAAATAAAGTGGTAAGAGTGGCAATTAATTGTTTAGTTATTCATCATGCAAAATGAAATCATTATCCGCCTGAACACAAACCCATTTAATTGCTTTGTTATTGATGAGACAATGAAATACAATTTTATTATGAGCAATAACTCTTGCCATAACATATTTCAAGCAGTTACATATTGTTATACAACAATTAATACGGACGTTGCGTAAGAAATGTAGCCCATGGACAAGTAGCACTTGTCACTGGACAGAACAGAAAAAAGGATATGGAGTATTTGTCACATGGGCAATTATTAATTATTTTCACTAGCCCTGTGCCCAGCAAGGGCCAGGCCTGGGCTGCAGAACAAAAGCAGAAACGTTCTTTTAGGTAGTCTGGGTAAAATGGCCGGAAATGGTGGGCCTTTAATTGAATCACACCGCGCTCGTTACTTTCTTGGGTTTTAATAAATTGAGCAAACTTTATTGGACCCATCTTGAATCACAAATCGGCTCCTAAGATTTCATGCCTCAGGTCCCGGGACTGTGTCCCTTCCTGATTCGTTTGAAACTTAGAATCACCAACCGGCCAAAAATGATCTCCATATAAATCCAACTGCATGGGGTCTGGAATCCATTGGATTCGTTTGACCCTGGGTAACTCTCCCGTCTCCTCATCCGACTCTCACCGATTGGGGTGAGCCAATACCCGACGCCAAAAATCCATGACTTTCCTCTCTTCCTCGTCTGCAATCTCCATGCACATGGCATGGGGCTTCTAGTTCTGCATCTACCCTTGATAATTGAATCATAGCGGTCTATATTATTCTCCAATTCCTTCTTTCTCTTCAGTTCTTATCTGTTCTAACCTAATGGGCAAAAATCAAGCCTATAAAGCTATGCAGAGAGCCAGGCTGGGCGCCGGCTCTGCCGGCCCGAGGAGGTTGAAGACGGCATGGTCTGCACCCTTTCACTACTTGTAAAATTGTTACATTTCTTCCATCTGAATTTACGGGCATTATTTACTCTTCATAATTTAATCTGGATTACTCATCTCCTATTTATCATTTGCTTTTTATTTAATTTTGTGGCGCTCTACCCTTTTCCGAATTGTCTGTTCTAATTAGTAATGGAATGTGCTTGAATGATTCCCTTGCTGTTCACCTCGCTCCATCATTTTTATGGATTCGATTGCGACTACTGATGAGTTTATTACATTCGTGGCTGCCATTTTCAAGGGTGTAGTGTGCTTATTGTAAGCTGGAAAAAAAGAATCCCGTGTCTTGTCGCTTCTTTCGTCCAATAAGGTCAAAACTTTTGGACGATAGATGACTGCTGTGATGCTTTGCTGGATTACATCGGTCATTCTCGTATCCATAGTGTTGTGGACCTATTGATTCTTCTGACACATTTGGTGATATCAGTTCATTCTAGCTGACCATCCATTCATAATTTTTTTTTTTTTTTCAATAGACTAAACTGCAGTCTGCAGCAACCGTTGTCAAAGTATTGATTTGTTGGAACTGAACAAACAACCAATTATTCGGCTTTTTTATGGATGCTTCTACCGCATATATGCTATCTTGTTGAAGTAAACAACTTTGTATGAGTATTGCCCTTGTAAAACGCCGGGTGAGACTACAGAATTTATTTATAACCAGAAAGCCAAAACATTCAAGAAAGAAATTGTAGTTATAATTGTAATTGTTCTAATGAAGGCACAAGTCTTTGAGAAGACTATTTATAACCCTTTAAATAAGTAATCTCCAAGAAATAACCAAGCCAGTATGATTAAACCTGATAAAGGCTAAGGTGAAAAATTAATATATATATATATATTTACATAGCAATCTATTAGCATTAGAGAAGCAATACTCTCACTCTCTTAATACTATTCCCTCAGTTTCAAAATATAGGTCTTTAAAGGTATCTGCACTCAGGTAAGAAATACAATTAATACATAAGAATATTGACTACATTGGCAAATTTGCCCCTAAAGCTTAATAAATGCTGCTTTGAAGTTGTTGGAGTAAATAGAGGTATAATAGTGAAAATTTTGATAAATGCTGCTTTAAACTTTGAAAAAAGACATATACTATTTAAGCAGATTAAGAAAATTAGTTAAATTAGTTGTTTGTAATAAATATGTATTGTCTTCCTAAAAATACCCTTGCTAATCATTTGTATCAGCTAGAACTACTATTTGATGATGCATTTAATATGTGCAACTATTATAAGGACTACTATAGAAAGAATGATAAATATGAGAGACAAAGTGGATTGGACTCTTATATCTAGGATCAAATTAAAAGTCAAATTAGCTCTTATATTAAGGATTAAGGACAGGAGGTAGTGAAATGTAACAAATAAATTCCTCCAACAAGATGTATTCTGAAATGGAGGGACTAGCAGCCAAGGAGAATTTCCTTCAGTACAACGAAACGGACATTCTGAATTGACCCTATCAACACCTGTGGGCACTTAAAATACTACAAAGGAAATAGTTATTAATTATCATGGAGCATTCATGAATCAAGGGAAGAGTGAAATCGTAGTATCATGAAGCATTCGTGAATGAAGGGAAGGGTGAAATCATAGTAAGTGTTAGTGCTTATTAGTGGTTGTTAAGTGTATTCCCACCACTGCCGCATGCCATTTAACCATTCTCCCCACTATGTTACCTATCCCATTACTCTGGTCCTGGACCACTTTCTCCGATCTTCATATTTTGAACTTACTATATGTCTATGAGGACTTCTTATATTACACTGAGATGACTTGTCCCCAAGTTGAAGATAGGAAATTGAGTTTCAAGTAAATTCCTCAATTGGTCTGTTGATCCATTGTTTTTGAGATGTTTGGGTCCCTGTTGAGAGACCCATGAAACACCATAAACTGCAGTTTACAAGCTCAAATGCAGAAGCAACAAGTAGTTGCTTCTTGATTCTGCAAACATCAATTTAAAGTATGCAAGCCTGAGTTTGCAGAAAGGAGATTCAAACGCTCACAGAGTCTTGCAATTCTTATGGTGTTGTAACATGCAAGCTGGATAGCTGTCATTCACATTCGTTTTTTTGATGAGACAAACCATCTCCTTTCACCGATTTTGTGCCATCTTTTGTTCATATCTTGTGCAGACATATCTACTAAATAGTTCGGAGTCTCTAGTTTTTTATCAATCTTCAACGGCATTGAATGTTTGCAATTGAGTTTTAGAAAAGTGAAAAGATGTATGTATATATGCATATAGGAGGTGCCAGGTATAAATACTTAGGATCTTCATTATAAGATGGATTTTCTAGGGCAAAACAGTAAATTTAAATGATTGAAATTACCCAAAAAAAAGATTACACTCACCAATATCTAACAAAGCAGACAAGCAGCAATACAAACTTAGAAGTGCTGCCTATAGCAGAACAAAAACTACAAAAACAAACAAAACTAGGTTAGCTACTGGGAACCAGTTAATCTCAGCCTATACTATCCCTTTCCTTCACATACTTATAAATTTGCTTAGAGTCCACAACCAAGATCTTAGCTAGAGGGATGAGAGTTGAGAAGTCTCCCTTTCAGGGTGCATTCGTTTTGCGGCTGTTGATGCTACCCAACCAAATACTTCATTTCTTGATAAGCTGCCAAATATAAAATACTCTGGTTAGGACTCCAACGTGTAGAATACTTCCAGGAGGACCCCAGGAAACAAAAAAGGAAAAAAAAAAAAAAAGAGTACAATCATTTTCAAAACCATAATTTCTTCTAGGGGTTTCAAAAACAAAAAAAAAAGAAGAAGCATGCCACAAGCTTCTTTCAACGCAAGAGACTCCATTATTAAAGTTAAATCAACATTCACAGGATCGTCAAAACCATTAAGTACTCCAATGCCACCCATATGATTTTTCATCATGGAAGGCCCCATTCACATTAATTTCCACCTGGTTCACGTCAAGAGTCTTCCACATCAAATTCCCTTTCAAAACTTTATTTGTCTTAATGTCATTCCCCACATTAATCCTATATAAAATGGCGTGTTTATTGATCAGCCATGCACATGAATCCAAAGCATCACCTTCCAAATACATTGGTGCCACATCTACTTTTTATTTCTTTGGTGTTTGAATATGTTGAAAAATTCATTTTGGCTTTAAGGATCCAGTCTCTCAGATCTCCTCTTTCAAAATTTGGAAAATCCATTATGGTGTGAGTAAGCCAATAATGATCCCAACTGCACTGCGCATTATCATAATTATCATTTGGATCATCACCCTGATCATGCGAAGCATGAGTTTGTGCAACATGGCTAGGTTCAGCAACTTTGCCTCTGTAAAGTGCAGAAAGTCTCCTTGTAGGTCTTGTGAAGTGACCGTCAAAGTAGTCATGTTTGCTGCAAGAACATCTAAGGCTTCTGAACACAAGGCTCTAGAGGCTAGTTGCTGTGTAATGGGGTCTGTAGCAGCAATGAAACCATATTGAATTAGAGGATTTTGTACCAAATTGTTAAAGCTTTGGATAAAAATGAGCATTTTTACTGAAATAGCTAACTGCTAGCTGTATAGAAGCAAAAATCTTTTTCTCTAGTGCTAATAGTCAAGGAGAATTTCCTTCAGTTCCATGAAACAAATCAAGTTCTGAGCTGCCCAAAACAATACCTACAGGCACCTATTTATAATGCTACAAATGATATAATAATTAAATTAAATTGTTATAAAACATGCACAAATCAATATTTAGAATCTTTACTTGACAACTTTAAAAATTTAGATCTAGACGAAACTTAACATTTAATTATTTAACAATGTCCTAATTCCCAAATTGAAGTTTTAATCAATACGCATCTTCATCCTACACCATTTTTTCTGGTCAAATAATTCTCCTTGTGAGAGTTAGAATGCTGATGGTCTTTAGAAGAGAATGATTAAGATGGTGAGACTGGTAGTTGTTGTCATTAACCATTAACTCCTTTGACTTATGTATTAGGACATTTTCCCCACTTTGTATGATAGTAATGACGAGAGGTAGAACAGGAATCACATAATTATCAAGAATTGACTCAATATCATCAGAAAACTTTAGTTATATATTAGAAGCGTTTGGCATCTGAGAGCAAGGAGAATAACTTTAATAAAGGAGGGCCAAATGCTTCATCAAGGAAAGAACTGTTCAATTTTGAAAATTGGCGTCATATTCAGACGATAAAACAAGCGTTATTAGTTTGCATGGGGTTCAAGCTTATGTATAAAGCTGTTCCAATAGCACTAGCATACAGAATCTTCTTGGAGTTATTATGATGATCTTAGATGTTAGATTCATAGATGTCTAATTCTGAGCCTTTACGATTAACATTAGCTACAAGTATCACTATTTAATGTAAGCTTGCTTCGAAATGCTAATGTTGATATGAATTGAATGAATACGGTTATCAAAAGTATCAGCATAGCTAGAATTGCCCTGGTAGAGGAATGACATTTGATTGTATCATTAGCTTACTGCAAAATATTTATTGGGGAACAGGATCAAACTAACATTGGAAGTAAAAATATGTAATTAACTGGTATTGTGTGGTTCAAAAGATGCAATTTTTTTTTTTTTGCCGTTTGAGAAGCTGCTAAGATGTGTGGGTTGTAAATTATAAATGTTTGTTTTGACTTGTAATGCAGTACCCTGGGGTTGTTCTGGTAAAGAAAGATCACAAGGAAAAGCCTGTAAATGCATTGGATTTTGGAATTTGGATTAGTACTGTGTCAAATTTATTGCAAACTTATACATTTCAAATGAGCTAATATCATGTTTCAAGTTGCACCTATGCTAACTCTGAAATAAAGGAGAAAATTGAAAAATTGTTTTAGAAAGACGGGAAAGCAATAACCTGGTCTCAGAAGTAGGATTTATTTGTCATCGCCTGAAAGTTGTGATTGCATTGCTCAGCCAGGAAATGAGCAATTTAACTTGGCCTGGCATTGTAAACACACTTTCATAATGAAATTGAAACTTTAGGTGACTGTTTGGCGGAAAATTTGGATTAGAAAGAACGGAAAGAAGAAGCTACCTAGCGTCAGAAATAGGATTTACTTGTTATCACTCGAATATTTTGATTGCATTGCACAGCCAAGAAATGAGCAATTTTTCTTGGATTGACAATTTACGCACACCTTTTCATAATCAAATTGAAGTTTTTGGTGCCTGTTTGTTAGGAAATCTGACAGAACTAATCTTTCTTCTTTTTCTCCTCCTCCTTCTTATTTGTTTTTATAATTTTTAAATGTATTAGTGGAAATGGAGAGCTTTATGATGGTAAATTTTATTGAAGGCAATGCTTCACCCTTCTTCTTTCTGCTTTGTTAGTTTATTTTTCCAGTGCATTGATGGATTAACATGATATGCTTTATACTAGCGTGTTTCTTCTTTTCCCGGACCTTTATTGATGAGGACTGTCGCAGGTGGATGGTTCTTTTCATTCACCAGAGTGGCATGCTGCTCGTTTGGCTAGCCTTAATACCTCCCACACAATTACCTGGGAGGAGTTTAAAAGGAAAAAGAAGGTACCTCTTTTACCATCATAAATAACCTGATTCAACCCCCCCCCCCCCCCCAAAAAAAAAGATTAAAGAAAAGCATTCCAATTTTGCGTACATTACTTGTGCCGATTGATTCTCATTTACCTGGAAAAAAAAAGAAGGAAAATGATGATAGTAGATGTTAGGTAACCTTATATGAGCTGCATTCCTCAAACCGTTATTATTATTTTGTCTTGGTGATTTTTTTTCATTATTTCAATCCCCCCTCGTTCATGGTTTTGATCTTTGCCTTCTTTGATATGTTCTACATTTCATTTTTCATATCTAGTCATTACCATCTCTTTGTTTATCATCTGCTACGTATACCATCATCTTGCTTCTTACTGTAAATTTAGGGGATGGGTGCTCACTCTCTCATTAAACATGTGCCCTCTTATTCATATCAGGCCTTATTTGTGTCTGGACTTTAGTCTCTCTCTTTCCCTAATTTCTTTTTTTTTTTTCAAAGAAAGAGATTCCTTTTTTTTTTTTTGTGGTTACCTAAATGTCACTTATTTTGTTTTAGATGTGATCAAAGTGCATTTATTCTCATAGCGTATTTGGATTCTATTGTGGCATGTCCCCATGCTTCTATATTTGTCCACGCTTTTGTCTCTTGTATGAACGATTGATTCCTCATTTTAGTAGAAAGCTTGGCTTGTGTAAATCTGTAGGGCGTCTTTGCTGAAGACTTCTCATTTCTGGTTATTCAAATCATCTTGGTGGTGTGACATGTATAACGTGGATTGCTTTATTTCTAGCCACTAATTATTTTCCAAAACCTGAGGCATGTTTTCTGCATCAATTTTGTAGGGCAATCTTGCTGTTAATTCCTTGTGCTTCTTCAATATAAATTACATACTCAATTGGTACAAATTTGGTTCATTAGGAAGAAGAAATGAGAAAAGGGGAGTTGGAAGCAGATGCGGATAGGATGATGAGAGAGTACAGAGCTCAACTAGATGCTGAAAGGGCACGCAAGCTTGCCCAAGGAAGAAATCACTCTGCTAGCAAATCTAAACATGGAAAAGGTATGGAGGTTTAACGTGCAGACATTTGGTGTGTTTTCCTGATGCTCTGCTCTATCTTCAGCTTTTAATGGCGATGATTACATGTTATGTACTTTGCAGATAAAAGGTACAAATTTCCAAAGAAGCACAGCAGCAAAAAGAGAAAGGTACTTTGACTCCTAAAGATGCCATCAATTTAAATTTAACTTGTTCACATAAGAACTGGGAAGTCCTGTTCTAATCTGACACTTCATTTTATCATATGACTTGTTGCCTTTTTCGTTTGTGTTTTGAAGACCGTAACTACTGACCATATTTCCTCGTAGTTTCTCATTACCATGATGCATATTGGATTAATTATGGTGTAGGTGTAATTTTTTTATTTTCGACAAAATGAAATATATTAAATGAAATAAGTTTAAAGATTACATATCGTAAGCCAACCAACAGAAAAGGAACTAAAATTCAAAAATCATCTTTAGAAATAACATTAACACTAACGGAAGAGAAATCGTGAATAAGTATGAGAATTTCCTACCAATTGATAGCGAGGGGCTTCTCAGAGTTAGAAGAAATTTGTGTGAACCGTTTTCCAAAACAGTGAATGCCCAGTGCAGAGTTGGTCCCAGAATTTACCAGAGCAGATTGATGAATCCAGAATAAAGATGCTCTGAGGCATTTAGAGTGAAAGTTAAGGCCTGCAAATGTTATATTTTTTAAGGCTTGCTTGTGAATTGATTTGAATTTGTCATACATCTCGTGTCATTTAGGTCTGCTTTGGAGGTTCTGATTATTTTGTTGTTTAGATCTAAGAAAAGACTAAAAAATAAAATAAAATTGTATCTGATGCTTTGTCTCTTTTCCTTTAAAATGTCTTCTCTATTTTTTCCTCTGACTGGGGTGGGAGTGGTAGTTGGCTTTCTACCAAACCTTGTACTTCCTCACTGACACTCGTTCTGTTGCCAATAGGCGTGCTAGTTATTGCATTACGTTTCTTCAGGTAGCCCTGTTGGGAAAATTCAAACTGGATTTTAAATGTTATTGTCACTTCATAGCAAGTTGTTGAGAACTTTGCAAAATAATTGGCGGTCAAAGTTTGGCGGCAAATGTATTCAGCTTATATTGCTTTTTTTTGTTTTTTCGGTTTTAATTGATCAATAATCAAATCCAATTTCGTTGCCTTTTTGATGAATCGCTTAATGAATACTTGTTCGAATGATCCAAACGATGTTGGGCAGTAATTTGTGTTGTTCATATTCTGTTGGATGCATGCTCATTTCCCCTGCTACTGTTACAGCATTCGAGAAGGTCTTCTGAATCTAGTTCTTCTGGATCATCTTCATATTCTTCTAGTAGTGATGATGAGAGAGCATCGAGAAGATCTAAGTCCACTTCTAAGAGGTCAAAGAAGGAGAAGAAGCACAAGTCAAGAAGCAAGGTTGCGGATGATGAAAATGAAGACGCAGATGGTCCAGTTCCCCTTTCAAGATTCTTTGGAAACATCAAGAGCTAATATAGTGATATCATATACCTGGCTGTGTACCGAAGATCTAATTTTACTTTCATTTTTTTGTTTGTGTTAGAATGTGAATTCTGATCAGCGTTAGTTTCGTATAGTCTATGTGTACGTTCTTTACAGGAATTTAATTTTGTATGGCGTATTTATGTTTTAGAAGGATCATTGTCTGGGTTTATCCGAGCGACGGGGGACATCTTGAGTTGGACAATAATCATTTGAAATTGCCTGGCAATGAATTATTTTTCTTTGGGAATTGGGAGGCGTCTCCACTGTTTGACCAGTGATGAGAAAATCGGATCGGACAGGACGGTCGGACCGTTCTGGCTGTCAACCAGTGTGTTCAACGGTTTGGTTCACATGATTAGACTGTTTATATAGTTAGACCATTTTCAACCGTTCAGAACCGGTATTTGAGTCGGAAACCGGGGCAGGGATAGCAAAACCGGATGGTCTGAACAATAAAAAAAGTTGAAGAAGATGACGAAGAAAGCGGGGTAGAAGAAGAAAGAAAAAATCCAAAAAAAAATAACAGAGAAAATAGAGGTCAAATTTGAGCAAATAACTAACTCAGATGTATTTCAATCACAAACTGAAATCTATCTTTGGAACGATATGATAATCACAAAATGAAAAACCTGCATAAACACCAGTGGCGACAGACAGAAACACAGAAAGTTGAATGGCCACGACTTCAATCACAAAGATAAGGTTACAACTTACAAGAGTGAACTTCTTCTCTCACCACGTGGGTGCCTTTGATTTGATTTTAAAAACCAAAACGGAGCAAAAATAAAACTTCGGTCAAAGGCTCAAAGCCTCAAAGCATTAAGAGCTGTAAAAATAATTTAATATTATTAAATAAATTATTTTCTGCCTCCTAATAATTAAGTCTACGCTATTTTCTAAACAAATTAAGAAATATATATTAAATGTTTTATAATTTTTTTCTTAATAAAGCTTACAGAATAATTTATAATTAAATTTTATATAGTATAAATTAAATTTTTATGCATCTAATTTTATTCTTTTGTTTATAAAATTTTTTTAGATATTAATTTATTGCTTATTGTGCTCATAATTTGACATATTTGTTGTGCTATTTAGAATTTAATATTATATTCCTTATTCATATATTATCATATATGTATATAATATTATTTTTTAATTTAATTATTACATTAACGGTTCGACTGACGGTTCGATCGGTTGAATCGTAAAAACCGTGACCCGCTGATTTTTCCGGTTCAATCTTCGATCCGGCTTTTAAAACAGTAGTTTTGACATGTTAGGTGCCCTGTTGAGAAACCCAAGAAACGTCCCAAGCTGGAGTTTGCGAGCTCAACTTTTAGATTCTGCAAACATCAGTTTGAAGGGCGCAAACTTGAGTTTGCAGAGAAGTGATTCAAACATTGCATGCCATTCTCATGGTTTTGGAGCAGCCTAGCTGGATCGCCGTCATACTCATATCACCATTCGTTGTATTCGCAAGTCAAACAATGCTCTTTCACCGATTTTGTGCGATTGTGAAAACATAACGCCCACGAGGTCTCTACTTACTGTTAATACTCAAGGGCACAAACAACAGCAGAGTACACCTAGCTCTAGTCATCAAGTTCCGCCTTTTGCTTGGAAGATGGTGGATGCTAAGGATGAAAACACTGTTTTCCATGTACAATAACTTTAATAAATGGTTGGCCAAGTTCTTATCCTCTATCACCTACCAATCTCTATGCATAACTAATTTAATGTTATCGATAATATTTTCTAAGGAGTAGTTACCATTACAACCTTCCAAAATTAAATTGATGGCTTCAATACAATCATAATAAACGACAATTTTTCAAAAATTTCTTGTCCAACACAAGTTTAGATCATTGAGGTCCCGAGAATCTGAACAATGGTAGGAGGGACAGCCTTGTGTTTATAGCTACGTCCACATACCCAATTATTGTCATTATACCACTTCCAATCTTTAATATAATAGTAATACTTAGTTTGATTTTCAATTTGGTCTTAAATATACAACCTTAATATAAACCCAGTAGTTAAATATCCGTCAACTGAGTTTTAATTGACTCGGGCAGGCTTGGATCACAATCGTGTTTATAAGTTTGATTTTTTTTACTTGAAAATCTTGTTAGAGCACCGCTTACGTTATTGATATTCTCTTTTGAGTTGCTAGTTTGATGTTGATTAGATTTTAGTTTTCAAGTTTTACTGGCATTGTTTGATTAAAAAAATGGTTAATTTTTTGGGCCAAAACAATAAATTTCGATGGTAAAAAAAAATTCCATTCACCAGTGTCAAACAAATAGTTTTTTCATATGTACACCAGAAAACATTTTTTTTCATGTCATGCGCTGATGTCTTTGTCTCCTTTTTCCTGTGGGAAACGCTAAAGTTAAGGGTAAATTTTTATAAAAACACAAATAAAAGAAACAAACAAAACAATCAAAACAGGAAAACAAACCAGAACAAAAACTGCAAAAACAAACAAAAATGAAGTGTTTATTACTGGTCATGGATAGATCACCCAGGTTCGGGTCCATAAGCAGTAATAATTGCCCTATGAAGACATGTTTTCGCTACAGCTCCGGTGGGTTCCCTTAACCAAGCCATTGCCTATGAGTCGGTGGCTCAGGAAAAAAAGTGATTTTGATACATTAATCATAAGCCAACAGTAACTCGAAGTAGTTTTCTTCCCCTAAAAATAGTCATTTCTTACAAATATGTAAATAATGATTGTTATTTTTTATTCGAGACAAGATGACATTGAGCAAAAAAAAACTTTACAAATTAAATATTGTTAGAATACTATTATGAAAACCAAAAAACTTAAGAAAATAAGATAAAGAAATTGTCTTGACGCCACTGAAAAAAAAAAAGCCATAAAACAACGCTAATATTTCCTGTCAAGTGAAAAACAAGGGATAGGAGGACTGAGCAAGAATATGATCCGCTTCTATCAATCCAAACTTATAATCTAGAATAATAAGACTTCCAGACATTTGGAAGGGAAAGTAGGACCTCCAAAGTCACTTTTTCTCTTTTTTTTAAAAGTTAAATAGAAGGAGGTAATTGTACTCTTTTACCATTTTTAAAAAAATGAATTTAACATTTCAACTTAAGTTTTTAACAATTTCAATTCAATTTGTTATTTTGATTTGGAATAACGAAAATTTCCACCCTTAAATTTGCTTCAACCATCCGTTCAATTCCTAGAATTTAATTTTTATCAGTGACATTTTAATAGCCGATTGCATGAAAAGAAAATTACATGTAATCTTGATATAAAAAATTATTTAGATATTTAGTTGGGTTTGGGTAATATAAAGAGATTACTTTTTATCTTTTAGAAAAATCTTCCTAAATAAAATGGCTGTTTCACATTTAGCTTACCAAAATCACTTTTTCTATTTTTTTTTTCCCAAGAGGTTTATCTATTTAAAAGTTAAATAGAAGGAGGTAATTGTACTGTTTACCTTTTGTTAAAAAATGAATTTAACATTTCAACTTAAGTTTTTAATGCCAAACAAACTCGTTTAGTTACATAACATTGTATTCTCACCCATTACACTTTATTATATTTCTACTAATTCTACAAACCAATGGCTATGAAGTTTCATAATTATACATAAATAGTATTTATAATTTTGAAGAAACATATTTCTAAACACACATAAGCTAACCATTAACTTAAGAATGATAATATTTTCATGAATGGTAAGAAAATTATTACTTCAATAAAATCGAATAAAAATATTAAAGCAGAAGTGCATATTGAATTTTTTAAAAAATTTTACATAAGATTTTATTTAAATTTTTTAATTTTATAGTGTCTTTAAAATTTCCAACTTCGACATCGTGTATAAAAATTTTGACATTGAAATTTTAAATATTAATAAAATATTTTTTAGGGAAACTCTCCTAACAAAATACTTTTAAATGTCTCAAATTTGATTTTTTTTCTAAATAGCAATATGTTTTACAAAATTTTGGGTAAAGAATATTAAGATTAATGGACTGAAAAGATATTTTTTTAAATAAACTAAAATTTTATATAAACTTAAATATCCACAACGGAGTAAAAAAAAAAATTCATTACCCATTTTCATTTCGTTAACCCATGCGGCGGTACTGCCAGGTTTCCTTGCAGTCGCACTCCAGAAATTTCACAATCCCTAGCTCCCCCGATATTTCATTCAACTCGAGGTTCCATCGTTGCCGTCTCCGGCCTCCTTTCTGTTTCGTCGTTATCGGTGGCTTTGGCATCTCCTTTTTTTCTCTTTCGCCGGTGTGCGTATACCCTTCTACCTTCGTACTACTCTGCGAAAAAGAAGCAGGTAATCGCTAGTGTATATATCTTTGGCATTTCTTTCCCTTCGAGTGAAGTCTTCTGCGAAATATAGAGAACGAACAACTAATATAGAAGAATATAACATAACTCTGCTCGAACAGGAAGAACTAATATAGAATGAAGATGGCCGAATTATGTACGCCCAGCTTTGATTATGTGAAAAGATGTAATTTCGTGTACATGGAAGATATGGAAGACGCTACTGATTGTGCTTGTGAGCTCTGCTACTGTACGAGTCTTTGATGGCCGACTAGTGTATTAGCATATCTTGTATTTTTGTTCTTCGATTGCCAGATACTGTATTGGCATATTTTGCGGGATCCTTTGATGGCTGAATATCTTATTTGGTGCTATGAATTATTTCCCACTGATCTGTAAAGTTTTTTAATTGTTGTTGTTAAGTGGCATGCTGATTGAATGCTCTATCAATTATTTGCTGTTGTAATTGCTGCTGAAAATTGTTTCTCTGAATTATTTTTGTGATTGCATGTTTGTGGTGGATGAATGTTCACACACACGCACGCACGCGCACGCGCACACACACGTTTTTGGATGAATGTTGTGTAGCTTTGCTTTATAATTATGTATGAATATTGCTTTCTTCTAGATGGTTATTTTTTCCCTTTATTGGGATTTAATTGTTATTTTTATGATTGTGGACGACTATTTTTATCATTTTTAATATAATATTTTGAAATATGTAAATTATATTAATTTAATCATGACTAATTTGATGACAGATAAAGTATATGATTTGACCCTTGAATCTTGAACTAGTCCCTCATTATTTTATTTTTTTTAAGTGCCTTGCTTGATGTTGATTTTATGTATGCTGTTCATTAGCTGGGCTTGTAACGTGTTTCCTATTTGTGATAGAGATGACACCTTCCTGCTCTTTCACGAGTTACTTCTAAGATTGAGCATGCTTGAAATGAAAACCTAAAGAGGCTTCAGATCTTCCTGCTCTTTATATTAGTTGTTTCTTTTTCTATGTTACTTTTATTTTGATTTGTTTAGCGCAGTTTTCTGTCGACTGTTCATTTATTAGGACATGGCTGCTTCCCTACATATTCTATCATTCTGACGTTATACATCATTCTGTGATCCTGTTCTCGGTGTTTCTTTCTGCAAGAAATGATCCTTTGCAGGCATGACCTTTGTCTGATATGTGAGATTCCTGTTTGGTTCACAAGCTGTTAATCGACTCTTTAAGTTTGTTTTCGTCTCTTTACGAGGGGATTTGGGTGAGGAAGGCTTTTAAAGAAGTTATCATTTTTCTATCAAATGCAGTACCTTAGAACGACCTTTCTGGTGATAATTGGGTGTCTCTTAATACTTTAGAGTTGTTTCACCTAATTCTTTCCAAATGTTGGAGAAGAAAACCTTGCAATTTGCATTTTATGGGATCCTCTGGTTTGTATTTGCATCTGATATGCAAAGATGTTGTTCAGCTGATCTGCAGCATTGCTTGTCTATTAAGTTCAAGGGCTTTGGGAACAATAAGAAGCATAAAGTCCTTTAGTACTATGCATTTTTTTTCCCCAAGTTTGTGGTTTCTATTTGAGGATTAGGCGAGAGAATAATTCTGTTTTATTGAATAATTCTGAAGTAGAATGGTACAGAATATATAAAGCTAGGCTACGGTAAAAGATAAATGACTAAATGATAAAAAGAATCTATCATAATCTATCCTAATCAGGCTAGAATCTCAATCTGACTAATAAACTAAAAATACAATGATAGAAATAGATGAAACACAGCTTATTGGGCTTGGGCTTTATCTTCCAACACTCCCCCTCAAGCTGGTGAGTAGATGTCGATCATTCCCAGCTTGCTTCTATGTCCCTCAAATGAGTCTCTGGGTAGCGGCTTAGTAAACAAATCTGCTACTTGATTCTTGGTTCGAATGTGAGATAAATCAATGATACCACCTTCTATTTTTTCCCTTATAAAGTGTCTATCAATTTCAACATGTTTTGTTCTATCATGGTACACTGGATTTAGAGCCATTTCTATAGCTGATTTACTGTCACTCCAGAGTTTTATTGGCCCATTATGCATCAGTCTCAGCTCTTTTAGAACTCTAATTATCCAGATTCCTTCACAAACCCCAAGAGCCAGTGCCCTTAGTTCTGCCTCGGCACTGCTTCTGGAAACTACTGGTTGTTTCTTGCTTCTCCAGGTTACCAGATTTCCCCATAAGTAAGTAATGTATCCAGTAGTGGACCTCCTATCTAGTAAGGACCGCCCATGATCAGCATCCGTGTAGATTTCTACCCCCCTGGACTCTCCTTTCTTGAAGAATAAACCTTTTCCTGGATTCGTCTTCAAATATTTCAAAATTCTGTACACTGCTTCCATATGCTGTTCTTGCGGTTGATTCATAAACTGGCTTACAACTCCCACAGCATAACTTATATCTGGTCGTGTATGAGCCAGGTAAATAAGCTTTCCTACCAACCGTTGGTATCTTCCAGTGTCAACCGGTGTACCATCTTTCTTGTATTCCAGATTGCAATCTGTCTCCATAGGAGTTTCTGCAGGTTTAGCTCCAAGCATTCCTGTTTCTTGCAACAAATCTAGTGTGTACTTTCTCTGAGAAACATTTATTCCTTGTTTGGTTCTACTAATCTCCATCCCAAGGAAATACCTCATCTGTCCCAGATCTTTCATCTCGAACTCAGCTGCCAATGATTTCTTTAACTTACTTACGGCACTTTCATCGTTTCCTGTAATCACAATATCGTCTACATACACTATTAGGATAGTGATTTGATCACCAGCATGTTTTACAAAGAGCGTATGATCTGATTGCCCTTGTGAGTATCCCATCTTCTTCATTGTTGCTGAGAATCTTCCGAACCAAGCTCTAGGGGATTGTTTCAGTCCGTATAATGATTTCTGGAGTTTGCAGACCTTTGAGCAATTTGTTGAATTCTGGAGGCCAGCAGGTATCTTCATATATACTTCTTCTTTAAGATCTCCATTTAGGAAGGCATTTTTCACATCTAACTGATAAAGTGGCCAGTCTAAATTTGTTGCTACTGATAAGAGGACCTTAATGGTGTTGAGCTTTGCTACCGGGGCAAAGGTTTCTTGATAGTCAACCCCATATGTTTGTGTATATCCTTGTGCCACAAGTCTTGCTTTATATTTGTTTATGCTTCCGTCTGGATTGTACTTGATGGTAAAAACCCACCGACATCCCACAGTCTTCTTTCCTGAGGGTAAATTAGTGATTTTCCACGTTTCATTCTGTTTTAATGCTTCCAACTCTTCATTGATAGCCTGTTTCCAATTAGAGTTACCCATAGCTTCTTGAAATGTCTTGGGTACTCTTTCACTGGACAAGTTTGCTACAAACGTCTGCATTCTAGAAGATAATTTGTCATAGGAAACAAATTTACTGATAGGATGTTGAGTACAGGATCTTACCCCTTTTCTGAGAGCAATTGGCCACCCAAGTTCTTCAGGATCTAACATTGGATTGGAGACTTGGTTATGCCTCGGAATGTGAGAGACTCTATTATTCTGCTGCTCTTTTGAATCGACTTGTTCATTATCTGATTCAGTATTACACTCCTGGTCCATCCCTGTGCTCACCTCAACACCATTTTCCACATTTTGTTCAGTAGAGGAGGCTTGTGGGTTTGGATTTTCAGGTTCGGGTTGAGTAGAGGAATGTAGGTTTTCAGATTCAGGTACGGCTAGGTTTGGTTCAGGGTGGTTGTCTAGGCCTGTTTGAACTAGGGTACCCAAAGTTAGCCATTCTTCTGTGTCATAATTCTCCCCCTGAATGGGCAATTTGGGATAGTAGGCATCTTCTTCTGAAAACACAGCATTCTTAGTGACATAAACTCTCTTTGTTGTAGGGCAATAACACTTATATCCTTTTTGGGTAGGGGAGTACCCAAGAAAAATACATTTTAGAGCTCTTGAATCAAGTTTGTTTCCATCATCTCAATGTATGTACATGAGGTTTGGTGGTGGATTCCTTGCTGATCAAGAAATTCCTTCAAGGTTGTGCTGAGGTACTCTCTTGCGTTGTCACTTCTTAATATCTTGATTGTTCTTTGGAACTGAGTTTGTACGAATGTGTGGAAACTTCTGAATATGTTGAAAATTTCTGATTTTTCTTTCATTAGGTATACCCAAGTCACTCGTGTGTGGTCATCAATAAAAGTAACAAACCACCTAGCATTAGAGGTTGATTTAACTCTTGCGGGTCCCCAGACATCACTATGTATCAAGGTGAAGGGTGCTGTTGGTTTATAGGGTTGTATGGGGTAAGAAGTTCGTGTTTGTTTTGCAAGTCGGCAGGTTTCACAGAGAAAAGGAACTGAACTTTTATTCAATAAATCTGGAAATAAATGTTTCATGTAATCAAAACTGGGATGGCCTATTCTAGAGTGCCATAATAATACATCCTTATTTGAAGAATTTGAACTAAACAACGCCTTGCCCACTTGTTTATTGGTGATCCTAGAGCCTTCAAGATAATAGAGTCCGTCCCATTCTTTAGCAATACCAATCCTCCTCCTCGTTGTCAAATCCTGAAAAACGCAATCGGTATCATCAAAAAATACTCTACAGTGATGATTTTTAGTTATTTTACTCACTGATAGCAAATTACATGCAAGTGCCGGGACTAATAGAACATTTTTCAATTCTAAGTTATCTGAGATCTCAACACTTCCAACACCACATACTTTGGAAAAAATTCCATTAGCAACTTTCACCTTAAGATTCTCATCATAACAATACTTTAGGATTTTGAACAAAGTTTTATTACCTGTCATATGATCTGTAGCTCCAGAGTCAACAATCCAAGTGTTATCACTTGTTACCATGGCGTTTAAAGCTATAATGGAATTACCTGACTTTACCAGATTTGCTTTAGGGTTGGTGGTTGAGTTGTTATGTTTCTCTAGAATTCGTTTGAGCACTTGTAACTCTTCTCGGCTAAGAGTTTCCCCATTCTCTTCATTCTCGCTAGTCGCAGCAACATACCCCCTACTCTCTGGTCTTCGTTTTTGCTTTAGATTTGCTGGCTTGCCGTGTAATTTCCAGCATATGTCCCTAGTATGACCATTTTTGTTGCAATGATCACACCATCCTTTGGAGTTCTTCTTTCCTCTCTGTTCTGGTCCGTTGTTGCTCTGTATTGTCAACGCCGAACTCTCAGAGGGTGTAGATACACTTAGGGTAAGCTGCTTTCTGCTTTCTTCACACCTAACCATGTTGAAAGTTTCAAATAGTGATGGCAACGATTTCATACCCATAATTCTTCCTCTCACATCATCAAACACGTCAATGAGACCGAGTAAGAACTCATAGGTTCTTTCTTTTTCGACCAGTTCCCTATATAACTGGGCATCACTGCTACACTTCCATTCATGGACATCGAACATGTCCAACTGCTGCCACAGGCGTGTGAGAGCAGTATAATATTGTGTCACCGTCATGCTTCCTTGTTTCATCTCTCTTTGCAATTTTTTGATTTGAAACAGAGCAGCAGTGTTCTCCATAGCAGAGTATGTTCGTTTTGCAGCATCCCATATCTCCTTTGCTGTCTTAGCAAGTAAATAGCCTTCACTAATGTCTGTCGTCATGGAATTACATAACCAGGTCATTACTAGATTGTTTTCAGCAAACCAAGTGTCATACTTCGGGTCATCTGGACTTGGTTGCGGAGCCTCCCCAGTTATATATTTTTCCTTTCTTCTGCCTCGTAGGTACATAAGGACGCTTTGAGACCATTGTAAATAATTACTTCCGTTCAACTTGTGAGAGATCAGCATCTGCTGCGTTTCTGTGACCATTCCAGATTCTATTCCCGTAGGGGAAGAAGAGGTAGTCGAAACTGACCCAGAAGAAGAATGAGACGGTGCTGTACCTGCTGTTAATGCTGAAGGAGATCGACTCATTGATCCAAACAGAGGCGGAAACTTTCCATCCATCTTACGACGGTCTTCGTTCGCGTCAGGTTCACAAATCTGGTCGGTCTTATTGGCTGTCTTTGGTGCCGAATTACTCGATTAGGAGTGTGGCATCATGCGACTAGTTACCCTGACCTTAGTCGCTGTCTTGTATGCGGCCGAATCACCCAATTGTGGGCGTGACTGTATGCGACCAGCGAAGACGGTCTTAGTCGTGCTGAACGCGGCGACTTTCACTCTCTCTCTCTCGCTGGTCTTAGTCGCGCTGAAGGTGGCGACTTCCACTCTCTCTCACGCCGGTAGTCGGTCTTAGTCGTGCTGGACGCAGCGACTTCCACTCTCTCTCACGCCGGTAGTCGGTCTTAGTCGTGCTGGACGCAGCGACTTTCACTCTCTCGGTTGTTCTGCTCTGATACCATGAGGATTAGGCGAGAGAATAATTCTGTTTTATTGAATAATTCTGAAGTAGAATGGTACAGAATATATAAAGCTAGGCTACGGTAAAAGATAAATGACTAAATGATAAAAAGAATCTATCATAATCTATCCTAATCAGGCTAGAATCTCAATCTGACTAATAAACTAAAAATACAATGATAGAAATAGATGAAACACAGCTTATTGGGCTTGGGCTTTATCTTCCAACACTATTAGTAGAATAGAATTTTAGAGTCTATAGTCTGAAGTTTCTTTCACCATCCTGGGTAGATAATTATTTTTTGGCTTCTTTATCAAGTGCTGGAATTTCTTTTTTTTTAAAATCCTAAACTTATTAGTTTTGCAATGCTTTTACGTTTTTCTATTGATTCAAGGTTTTATTTCTGGTTGGGTAATATCTTATTCTTTTCTCTTCGATAAAACCACTTCCTTTATTGACAAACAAGAAGAACAAGAACAATGATGACATTGGAAATTGAAGGCCTGAAGAATTAAATCAATTGTCCAAGGATGACATTGTAGCCTTATTGTTTTGGTGTTAGTACTATTTAATGAAAAAAATATTTTTTAACCAGCATGTGTTCTATGCATTCGCACATAGCAGTGATAGCACGAGATGAGCTCCACTGTTTATTGTTTATTAACGATGTGGCTCCCCTATTTTTGATATTTTAATATATTGCTGATTATTTTGATTTTTATTTTCAGCATTTAACAACCGGAGCTTATACAATTAGTGGCTAGTTATCTTCAATTCTAACGAAAGGACAGCATGCAAGTTGTTCCAGCTGAAGGTGAAAATGCATTGTTACCTGTTGGTTCAAGGCCAATGGAGTGGTCTACTGTCCCATATAGGGCTCCACAAGCCCCTGGGCCAAATGGAAAGATGCGGACATCAAGTTTGGACTCACCAATCATGTTGCTGACAGGTCATCACAGTGCTATATACACCATGAAGTTCAACTCAGCAGGAACAGTGATTGCATCTGGATCTCATGACAGAGAAATTTTCCTCTGGAATGTACATGGGGATTGCAAAAACTTCATCGTATTAAAAGGTCACAAAAACGCTGTTCTAGATCTTCATTGGACTACAGATGGGACTCAGATAGTGTCAGCCAGCCCTGACAAAACTCTGAGGGCATGGGATGTGGAAACAGGAAAACAAATAAAAAAGATGGCTGAACATCTGTCATACGTGAATTCATGTTGCCCTTCTCGGAGGGGGCCGCCTCTTGTTGTCAGTGGTTCTGATGATGGGACTGCTAAGCTGTGGGATATGCGGCAAAGGGGTTCCATCCAGACATTTCCAGATAAATACCAAATTACAGCTGTCAGTTTCTCCGATGCATCAGATAAGGTATTCACCGGTGGTATTGATAATGATGTCAAAGTTTGGGATTTGCGTAAAGGTGAGGTAGTAATGACACTTCAGGGTCATCAAGATATGATAACTGGCATGCAATTGAGTCCTGATGGTTCCTATCTTCTTACGAATGGCATGGATTGCAAGCTTTGCATATGGGATATGCGCCCTTATGCCCCTCAAAATCGCTGCGTGAAGGTATTGGAAGGGCACCAACACAACTTTGAAAAGAACTTGTTGAAATGCAGCTGGTCACCCGATGGAAGCAAGGTCACAGCTGGTAGCTCAGATCGAATGGTCTACATATGGGATACCACTACACGACGCATCTTGTACAAGCTTCCTGGCCATACTGGATCTGTTAATGAGTGTGTATTTCATCCAAATGAACCTATTGTCGGGTCTTGCAGCAGTGATAAGCAGATTTATCTGGGGGAGATCTGAGGCTTTGACAACCGTAGGCAAGAGTTCTACTTGTATGTGCCTGGTGGGTTGGAGATGCTGGGTTACGTGTTTTGGGGAGATCTGGGTCGCTTGGTCAATTTAGTGACTGTAATATTCTGGCGCAGTATTTTCGCTCCTCGTTTTGTTGCAGAACATGTTATCTAAGATTTAGCATCTATGGGTAAGGTGTCATCGACACTGAACTTCAGGGGCTTATGTTTTGATCTGATGGTGATATCCTTATCCCTCTGAAATAGTGTTCCGAGGTGATGTAAGAACTAAGAATTATCCATTGTTATCAAATTCGTGAGTTAACTTTTGAGTTTAATATTTTTATATTTTCAGCTTATAAAATTATGTTAAGTTGTTGTTCGTTGTAAACTGGTTGAATTTACTAGTTTACTTAACGAATTTATTGTTTTTACGTTTTTAACTTACAAAATTACGGGAGTGTTTGGATGAGGCAAAACCATGGTTTGCAGAATAGCTTCTGGAGAATAGATTCTGGAGAGAATAGATTTTGAAAGAATAGATTTTCTGGAAAAGTAATTTTGATAAAGTGAGAGTGTTTGAATAATTATTGTCAGAAGTGCTTTTTGATATGTAGAAATTACTAAAAAGGACATAAGTTTAAATGATAATTATATATAATATATATTTCATAATATATGTTTATTTGAAGTAATAAATTTATTAATAATATATATTTTGGCAACATAATAAATATGGCATAAATAATATAAATAATAAGAAATTAGTGTGTATATATATTAATAAAATAAATAAATATGTTTTTAAAAAAATGATTTATTTTGCCAAATAATTGTACCCCTTGAGTTGATGAGTACCCCCTGCGTGCTTGTTCCCTCCGTAGCCAATAATTGTCCCTCCTCATAATTGTCCCTCTTCAGAAGCTGCGCCCTGCCTGCTTATCTGAAACTAAGGTTTTGTTAGGCAAAACCAAGGTTTTGTCCAAAACCTTGGTTTTAAAAAAAATGGGGGTGTTTGGCAAAAAAGCCAAACACCCCCTACATCAACTTACTCTTAAAATTATGCTAAATTTTTAGATTATATTTAGTAATTTTATATGTGAATTTTATAGAAAATTTTTTTTTGAATACGGTAAATTATGAGTATTAATGGATTTAATTTCAATTACATTTTAATTATTTAATTATATATTTTTAATATCAATTTATTAATAAAAATAAATTTTTATGAGTTATAATTTGAGTTTATATCCTTATCACGAGTTTGTTTAAATTTGTGAGTTTTTCGACTTTGAAATTATGATTGTGTCAAAATGGAGGATTATGAAGGTGATGGATATCTTTTAAGATTGTTTAGTATGAGGAACTCGTCGAATTATGTGGTTTGGAATATGAAAGTATCCAATTTGAGTTAATACTACTTCCGGTCCTTAATATAATCTCTTATTTGATTTTTATTTTAGTCTTAAATATAAGATCTTAATCTACTTTGTTTCTCGTATTCATGTATTTTTTTTAAGATAGTCCTTCTAACAATGATAGCTCTAGCAAATACACTCAATTAGCAATGATATTTTAAGAAAGACAATACCCATTTATTACAAATAACTAACTTAATTTTTTTTTAAACTTGGATCATTTTGTTCCTAGAGAGACTAAAATATATGATTTGAAACTTAAGAAACCAAAACTAAAATGATAACAAATTTAAGGGATTAAAGGTTATATTAATTCGTTTAATTTTATCGTTTTCTTGAATAGGTCCCTTTCCTTCGATTTGTTCCTCGTTCCTTCGATCGGCTAGCATTGACATGAACAAAGAATAGCAGCATGAACGCAGAGCCTTTGTTGAGATCGATCAACGTTTAAGATTCTTAATAACGAAAATAGAAGATTAAACTTCCGATTTCATTTGTCCGCGTTGCTTATGGAGAACTACAAAGATCGTTAACATTTTGATACCATCCTCTGTTGTCAATATAAGACGATAATAGCAAGTGACTAATTTGAAAAAAATTAATAACTTAATTATAGTTTCTGTTATATGATTTCTTTGCAATATTTATACGTACTATTAAATTATATATCAATTTATAAATTGAATCAGTTAGATTAGAAAAATAATAATAAATATAAATATTTAAAGCGTTTTATTTATTTTTTTTAATTTTTAAATTAATCAACTGATTTTTTTACACTTGTCAACTATGTGGAGATAGTAATTCGAAATACGACTAAGCAATAGCCCAGTCTACCTGGTAAAATGGGGGACCATGGTAGTCAAATTGAGTTGGGTTAAGTTTGCCCAGGCTTAATCTTTATGGCTGGGATAACGATTGGCAGCAAAGAATTGGTTTTGCATTATAGGAAGTAAAGGTCGAATCATATTTAGAATTACTTATAAATATATCTTATGTAAATTGAAACAAAACTTCTCTCAGATATTTATCTTATTAATCATAAATCACGATTAAAAAGTTACTTATAAGTCATTCTAAACAGGCCATAAATAAATGAATTTTATATCATAAAACATGAAAAATATTTAAAAAGTGCTTTCTTTTTTCGATGACAATTTAAAAAATGCTTCTAAGAGGTGCCCAAATCATTAATCAGTGCTTAAATTTCTTTATGGCTCCATTTGGTTCACAGATGAAATGAAGATGAAAACAGAAATAAATTAAATTTAATGTATGTTTGGCATGATAGGAAAAATGGGTGAAAATTATTTTAGGCATGTCATTTAAATTAATTAGGGTTTCAGTTCGGCCACATGGGAGGAAGAATGCATGATCACATGAGAGCTTTTTGAAGGATGTTTTCACACTGCACGGATACAGTCGGTTTCAAAAGTAAATAAAATACTAGCTCCGATCTTTAATATAAGACCTTGTTTGACTTTTATTTTGGTTCTACATATAAGATCCCAATCCACTTTATCTCTCATATTTATATTTTTTTTTCCAAAGTAGCCATTCTAATAATGATAGTTCTAGTCAATACACTTGATTAGTAAAAATATTTTAGGAAAGACAACACCTATTTAAGACAAATAACTAACTCAACTTGCTTCCTTAATCTCCTCAAATTAGTCAACTGGCTCTTATAATTAGAATCGGAGGTGGTAGTAATTTTTATTGTTTTCTTTAATTTTCTGCGCTAGTTGTGATTTTAACAAAAAAATGCTGGTGCAAGCCATCTTGCAAATTACAAAAGCCTAACACCACAATAACTTATTTACCTAAATGTCATTACATGCACCCTCTACATCAATTCCTTTACAACCAATATAAAAAAACCTGTTATAAACAGCCCTTTTGTACTAATGTTATGACAAATTTAACATTAACAACATAAAATTATAAGTCTAAGGTCACTAATAATTAGATAATTAATACTCTTTTGGTTTTAAATATAAGATCTATTTTATAGTGTAATTTATACTATAAAATGGATTTAATATTTACGATTAGAGAGAGTAATAATGAGCGGGGCTGTCAACAGTGCCTAAAAATTTTAACTAAAATGATAGTCAAGTTTTAAAGATGAACTTACTGTTTGGTCTAAGGAAGGAGAGGAAAGGTCAGGCATTTAATTATATCTTGTCTAGGCTAGTTAGAAAGGATAGGGAAAAGAAGAATTTTAATAATACTTTACTTGGATGGAAAGGGAACAGCCACATCTTTGTCTTATATTCATGTGATATAGTAAGAAGGATAATTTGAAAAAATTTAAACAAACATTAGGGCATGACCAAAAAAACCCACCCTTCCAGATCCATCCATCTTGGAGAGAAGGGGAGGAAAAATTCCCCTCATAGAATATGAGAAAATATATATTAATGATAAGTTTTTTAAGAACAATAATCAATTTCTGACAAAAACAAAAGAAGAACAATAATCAATTATAAAGAGGTATATTTGCCTAGGATTAGAGCTTGCACCCTCCTCTTGTAAATGCAAGAGATTTATGATGTTATTATACCATCAGGCCACTAGGAATTTAATAATAATTAGGTCTTCATATAATTTCTAATTGCAAATTGTAAAGAAATGGTTGAAATCTATGTAAGACTGCAAATAAAAGAGTGTTAGTTGTAAATAATTATTGAGACCTAAATTAAATTGGTCTTTTTCTGACCCAATAGTTACTAAACTCTATCCCTTTATTAATGGTCCCAAATTGTAATTCAGGGTGATGATTTTTTTTTTTTTTTTTGGGCAAAATGTCAATTTCTCGCCCAGAATCCTACTTTAAGATATAAAATGTACATTATTTTAAATTGCATGGGTGCTAGACATTGTACAACCTGTGGAGGCATTTCATTCCTGTTGTTGATTCCTCGCTGAGGGAGAAAGCCATCCCGGATAGGAGTCAATCCTCACCACTATCAATACCGCTTCCAGTAATGGCTTCAGCTTCACTAATCAATTCGTTGACCTCTCCCTGCAAAACCGATCCTTTCCGAGCTTCTGCCACAACTCCCTATCGGTCGGGCAGCAGCACATGGCTCAGGCTTGGATTCGGCACTCGTTATCGGAGTGCAAGCCAAGGGGCCACTTCACCTTTCTTCGTTACCTGCAAAGCCGTGTCTGTGAAGCCGCAAGCGGAGATCGAGGCTCTCAACATTGCTGAAGATGTTACCCAGGTCACATAACAGGGCATTTGATTCTGGATTTGCGAATATTTCATTCTTAATTTATTTGCTTTCGCTTTATCTTTTGCAGATTGTCATTTTTGTTTGATGGCCGTTTATTGAAATTTCAGCTAACTAGTATCTATTGCAGATTTTGATAATCCAACAGGCCTAACTAGTATGTTTTTAGAAAATGGAAATCAAGAAAAATTTAATCCTCTGTTTGATGTTTGTGTTTTGCTCTGGCACAGCTTATAGGAAAAACTCCAATGGTGTATCTGAATAATATTGTCAAGGGTTCATTGGCAAATATTGCTGCCAAGCTTGAGATCATGGAGCCGTGTTGCAGTGTCAAGGACAGGTAGGAGGATGAATGTTTTCAATTCAAGCTCGTAAGATATATTTGTAGCTTGCATGTTTACATTATCCGCAACCTTTTTTTTTATTTTTTGGGTCAATAATATCGGTAACCTTAGGGTAACATGATATTATAAAATTTCACTCCTCTCTTTATCACATGGATGGGACTTGTTTTACAGTAAGTTTTAAGCATCAAAATATTAACGATAGCTCTAGGTTAACTACAAGGTAATGAAAGCTTATAAATCATGTATGAGATTGACGCTAATATTTTATGAGCCTGACATCTTGATGATGATTACATGAATTATGCATATTTGAGGCTGAATCAATCTCTAGGCTCTGTTTGATATTATCGAGGGAAATGTAATCCCTTTCCATGGAACAATAATTGACACATGCAATACATATCATTTCCACCTTATATGTACTCAACACTAACTATTTTTTTCTATTATTTTTTTCCATCTGCTTGCATGATAAATTTTTCATGTACAGAGTTATCTTTTCATTGCATTCCCTTTTATTTCATTTTTTTTTTTTTTGGTTTCAAATGGGTCATAATTTGTTTTTTTGGGGGGAAAATATCTGAATTTTGTTTACAGGATAGGATATAGTATGATAAATGATGCTGAGCAGAGAGGAGCAATAACGCCTGGGAAGGTAACTTATAACAGATAACACTTGTTGTTGCTATTATTATTATTATTCATAGAGGATAAATCATTCGTGTCCGTTTCAAGGAGATCATGCTTGCCTTTACCTGGAGTATAGTATGTTCTTAATTGCCACAGAAATTGGGAGTCTCTAATGTTTCCAGTAATTAGCCCTTATGTGAGTCTAATTTTCGGAGTTTATATATTAACAATGAATCTAGTGATCTCTTGACACATGGCACGCTGATATATTTACTGATTCTGAAAATGCTTAAAATTAATCTCGTCTTTGAAATGTTGGCTTGCTAAACTCTTAGCTTAGGATGCAATAATGAAATCTATTTGCCTTGATTGTTTACTGCATCAATATGCGAATGCATAGTAGTTTCTTTCGGAAAGAAACTGTGGCATTCTAGTGAGACTTTTAATACTTTTCTTGTAAATGAGCTGTAAAATACTACAATTGTTGTTTCAACAATTTCCTTTGCTAAGGTTTTTGTCATTCTAAGATCACTTGTTTCTCCCGTGAATTCTAGAGTATTTTGGTGGAACCTACTAGTGGGAACACAGGAATTGGTCTTGCATTTATTGCAGCTTCAAAAGGATATAAGCTCATTTTGACCATGCCTGCGTCAATGAGCTTAGAAAGACGAGTTCTTTTAAAAGCATTTGGAGCTGAGCTTGTTTTGACAGATTCTTCAAAGGGCATGAAAGGAGCAGTTCAGAAAGCTGAAGAAATTTTACAGAGTACACCCAATGCATACATGCTTCAACAATTTGACAATCCATCTAATCCTAAGGTCTCTGTTACTGCTCACTCTTTATCTGCCCAACACGACTCCTTTGTTTCTAGGAAGCTTTTGTGATAGTAGGATGTTCTATTTGCTGGAATGATGACCAATGCTTTGTACTTTCTTGATATTTGGTTATACTTTTACTTATCTTCAGTTGGAACAGGAAACTTCCCGCAATATCAAAAGTCTAGAATAATGAAGATTCTAATTAAGTACAAGTGGAATATAAATATAAATGTTTTGCTATTGTTTGATAGCACTATTGAGGAACCTTTTTACTGTGGTTTAGGTGGTATTAGTTTCATAATAATGAAAATGTGAATAATTTGTTGTGGCCTTGGGATTTTGTTGAGAACTATGTTTTGGACTTTTGACAAATGTGTTACATGACGTATGGAGCTTGAATGGGGGCTTAGAGTTGACTACAAAGTTGTAGAAGTGGAAAATATACATCTTGAGAATTACTCCTTCTATTCCTTTTTATAAGCTACAATTTTTTCAATGGGTTTGTTCCTTTTTATAAGCTACACTTTGGAGATGTCTAAACATTTAATGCTTTTTTTTTTCTTTTCATTTTCTCCCTCAATTAATTACATTTCTCCCTTATCTCTTTTCTCCACTCATTCTCTCTCGTCTCTTTTTCCATTCATTCTCTCCCCGATCAACCTTTTCCATAAATAGGGGTATTTTGGGAACATAAGTTATATTTGTTACATATTTATTGCCTTTAACCAACTTTTTGATCTACACAATTCAGTCATTTGTCTTATAAAAAGAAACGGAGGGAGTACATTTCTTTAAAGTTAGGTCATTAGCCGCTAGACACAATAAAAATGGACAAGGGCCTCAGGTGATGTTAAAACTCTAAGATGAAATTTGTTGATCTTCATTATGTTTAGTCTAATTCATGACAAACTCCATGCCATATCTTGAGAGTGTTAGCATGCTGAACTTGTGTGTGTTCTGATGTATCATTGTGGATTCAACTGTGCAGATACACTATGAGACAACCGGCCCTGAAATATGGGAAGATACAAGAGGGAAAGTGGATATCTTGGTTGCAGGAATTGGAACTGGTGGAACCATTTCTGGAGCTGGCCAATTCCTAAAACAGCAAAATCCCAAAATACAAGTAACTCTTTCTCACTGGCATTATTAAACCTCATGCAACTTTTAACATCAATCAATGTAATGACCTGGAGTTAAGGTTTGTAAAGTACTTAGTGTCGTATCTGTCTCTTAGCATACGATGTCATGTATTGTCACTAGCAGGAATAGTATATTTGAGGAAGTTTTTTTCTATTGGGTTTCATTATGAATTTTCTTCCATGCGGACAGGTTATTGGTGTAGAGCCTTTAGAAAGCAACATCCTTTCAGGTGGAAAACCAGGTTAGCAGATAAGAAATTTCTGTGCACTCTAAGTCCAGTATATTTCTTTTTAAATTTTCCTTAAATTGAATGTATCTTTTTTTTTTCCCCAACTAAACTACAGGACCTCATAAGATTCAGGGAATTGGGGCTGGATTTGTGCCCAGGAATTTGAATCAAGATGTGCTTGATGAAGTTATAGAGGTCATTTTGATGCTTCCCCTTCGACATTTCTCTTATTTGTGTTATTGACTAAATTATCAACCGACAATTATTTAAGCTTGATGACTTGAATATAGTGGAGTTTAAACATTCTGCTTGCTTCTGTTCTGCGAAATTTTTGAGTAACATCTGTGTTATTACTGATACAATCCTTGCTGACTTGTTTGGTCATTGACAAATTGGGTTAGAGATGATAATCTTCGTGGTATTGATCTGCTTATGGGCAATGATCAGTTGCATTGGCATTGAGTGAGAATGAAAATATCATTATGGTATTTCACTGCCACCATCTAGTGTGACAAGCAGTAGCTTAATTTTGTATCTGCCATAACTGCACGCTTTAAGTTGAGTTGTATAATGTGATCCAATGGTGCTTGCCTTGTCAAGTTGATGGTCTGTAGGTACTTGCTCTGTAATCTTTTCTTGACTCTACACTAGAGGTCTTAAATTTTACTGGTTTGCACAGAACTGAGTTCTTCTTCTAAATAGAAATTGATTAATGGGTTTCATAAAAAGTGCATATGTGTAAGTTCAAAAAGGGTAAATTTTTATCCAAATGCCAAACCTTCACAGCGCAAGAACAGTGGTTTAATGTACTGATGTTTTCAGACATCTTCCATGATTCTTTTTGATTATTTATTAGCTCCAGGCGTTCCTGTTGCTTCTGTTGAGTTCAGATTTTTTGAATTAATCCTATTCTGAACATGCATTAATAAAAATTTATTCTTGGTTTTGATTAGTCTGATGTGTCAACCTTTATTCTTGAAAGTTTTGCTAATACTCTTTTGGTCCTAAATGTAAGACTCATTTTGTAGCATAAATTACATTATAAAATGGGTCTTACATTTAGAACGGAGTGAATATTATAATTTGCAAACAATGGTGGTGCATTCATGTCCAACTCATAGTTATAGCTCTAGCATATAAGATATTTCATGGACAAGCCTGAAGTATGGAATGTTGCCGTTCACATTTAGTTTTTGTGATTGATTTACCACAATAAATGTGAAATCTTGTGACGCAGAAAACTAGTGAGTATGCTGCTATGCCTCTGCTTGCGATGTATTATTGTGAGATCCCTTAGGATGCAGGCAAATATTGGCTTATGCTCACAAAGCCTTGTGAGATATCCTAATCCTGATATACCAAGGAATGCAATGACCAAATCCTTTCAAATCTAATAGTGGTCTGAAGCTGGTTTTGAATAAGGGTATAAAAGTTCTTGAGAATCTGGAACTTTTGATTTCTCCTTCAAAAGATAAGTCCATTTCACCCTAGAATAGTCAAACCATTTAGTACCATTTATATTGTAAATCTTTGGGGGGCCCCAAATATCACCGTGAACAAGCGACAAAAGTTTAGTGGAGGCATGTTCATGAGCAAGATAGATGCCTTAGTATACCATGACAATCAACATATCTGGGATCCTTATTGAATAAACAAGGATACAATTTTCTCATGCAGTTAGGTTAGGATGGCCCCACCTAGAATGCCATAAAATTGAATCACTAGAAATAGGGGGCAAAAAAAAAATTATTCTTCTTCAACCCTTTATTCTTGATCATATAAAAACCAACTTGCTCCTTAGCATTATTAATCATCCCTGGTTTTCAAGTCCTGAACATTACACCCATGGTCAGTGAATATAACTTCATGTTTTAGATCTTTTCTTGAATTTCTGACAGATGCAAGGCTGGATGCCAAATTCAGCATCTGAAGCACTTTCTCCAGAATCAATGCATTACTTAATGTCACCCAACCCGCACGAACAACTTTGGAGGGTTTCCCAATTGTCAGAGTGATCTTATATCCTTCAGTACAAGGTTTCAAATTCTCAAGGAGTGAAGAATTACCTGTCTTATGATTGGAGGCTCTAGAGTATACTACCCAAACATTACCTTCATTTGTTTTTGAGAGTGCCTTGCTTTGGCTATTTGTGCTGGCAATGAGACCATTTCTAGTTTTCCCCTTAGGAGTCATCTGAAGCTGATTCTTAAACCTCTGTTGCAGCATCAGAATCTTTTCGAGTGTGGAAGACATGGACTTTTCTTTTGACTGAGCTACAATGGTGTTACTGTTCTTTCCTTTCACATTGGGTGGATTGCCAGGCAACTACTAGGTTTCTTGTGTGGGCAGGTTTCTGGCAATGGTCACTTCCATAGCTTGCCGCTTTTCTTCTATTTAGAGTCAAGATTGTGGGGACCTGTAGATACAAGAGTCATGGATTCGGTGTTACTAGAAGCTTGATCACCAGAAACCAACTTCTTCCTGGTTTCTTCTTGTCTAACGGCAGAGAAGACTTCCAAGATTTGGTAGAATATTGTGGTTAGGCTGATTTCATGTGTGTGTGTGTTATATTGTAAATATAGATATTTTATTTGATATTTGGTTAATCGTAAGAGAGGAAATATTAGGTCAATTGGTAAAGCAACATAGCCTGCATAGGCATTTATTTTCTCTGATTCTGCTCTTTCCAAGGGATTCTAATTCCCTTTGTGTATATCACGATGTAAACCACTGTTGATCATTAAGAGAAGTAGACAGCCTCAGTTCTCCAAATATTCATGTTCACGATCCATCCAGTCATTATAAGAGGAATTGTTGAATTTCAAGTGGTGAGGGCTTGAAACACTTGAAGGAAGACCCAAGGACCTCAATGAAAAAATATTTTTATTGCTCACTCAAAATATAATTTACCCTATATACACTTGACTTTTCAACATGGAAAAAAAACGTGATAGAGGTTAAAAGGTTTGAGGATAAAATAATATCTTTAAGAGTAATTGTTGAAAAAGATACTATCAATATCCTTAGTGCCTATACACCTCAGGTTGGGACAGAGGCACACCTTAAAGATAAGTTCTGGGAAGATATGGAGGGGTTGGTTCAAAGCATACCACTCGAAGAAAAAAATTTTATCGGTGGAGATCTTAATGGACATGTCGGTAAGGAAGCAGGACAATCCAGCGGGGCTCATGGTGGTTTTGGTTTTGAGGAGTTTAATAGTGGAAGACAATCTATTCTCGACTTTTCTCTTGTATATAATCTCAAGATTGTCAACACGTGTTTTAGAAAGCAAGAGGAGCATTTAATCACGTACAAAAATGGTGCCTCAAAATCACAGATTGATTTCTTTTTGGTTAAGAATCCTGACAGAAGACTGTGTACTAATTACAAAGTGATTCCGGGAGGTGGGGTGACTGCTCAACATGGAATACTTATTCTTGATGTATGTTTTAAGAGTACCAGGCAAAAGTACCATCAAGTGGTAAAACCCAGGGTTAAGTGGTGGCAATTAAAGGGTGAGAAACGGGAGTTATTCAAAAGGACCCCTTTGGAGGAAGGGATTTGGGAGTTGCAGGGAAATGCAAACATGATGTGGGAAGAGATAGCTACAAGGGTTCGTTTAGTAGTTAAAGCAATTTTGGGAGAATGCAAAGGTCCTGGTTAGAGAGATAAGGAGACTTGGTGGTGGGATAAGAGTGTGCAAGAGAAAGTCAGACAGAAAAGAGATTGTTTTAAAGCTATACATTTGCACAATAGTGTAGAAAACCGGAAAAAGTATCAGTTGGCTAAAAAAGAGACGAAGAGAGTAGTGAACAAAGCACGTACTAAAGCTTATGAGGAGTTTTATCAGGAGTTAGAACAAAGACGGGAGAAAGAAATGTTTACAAGATTGCGAAGCAAAGGAAAGGAAAAAGAGAGATTTGGACAAGTAAAGTGTATAAATGATGAAGACAATAAAGTGCTAGTTACTGATTGTGATATTAAGGACAGATAGGAGGCTTACTTTTACAAGTTGTTTAATGAGGGAAGTAATTATACAACTCAAGACTTACAGGACTTGCTAATTAATGAAAATGATCGGAATTTGGCTTTTTACCGCAGGATTTGTATCGGAGAGGTTAGGGTAGCTCTTAAGAAAATGGACAATGGTAAAGCCGTTAGGCCTGATGGTATCCTATTGAAGTTTGGAAATGTTTGGGCAATGAGGGTGAGGTGTGACTAACCAAGCTTTTTAATGAAATTTTACTCTCTAAAAATATGTTGGATGATTGGAGGAGAAGCATTTTAGTTCCTATTTACAAGAATAAAGGAGACATTCAAAACTGTGGAAGTTACAAAGGGATAAAACTTATGAGTCATACAATGAAGTTGTGGGAAAAAGTGATGGAATATAGGTTGAGGCTGGATACTTCTATTTCGGAAAACCAGTTTGGATTTATGCAAGGGAGATCCACATCAGAAGAAATCTATTTACTAAAGGGGTTAATAGAAAGATATAGGAGTAAAAGAAGGGATTTACATATGGTTTTTATTGACCTGGAAAAGGCTTATGATCATGTGCCAAGAGAAGTAATGTGGAAGGCTTTGGAAAAGAAAGGTGTACGGGTCGTTTATATCAAAGCCATACAAGATATGTATGAGGGGGTAACTACTAGTGTAGGAATGCCTGGAGGTGAGACAGAGGATTTTCCTATTAAGATTGGCCTACATCAAGGATTTTCTTTGAGTTCATACTTGTTTAACATTGTTCTGGATGTTCTAATTGAACCTATTCAAGAAAAAATCCCTAAGTCCATGCTCTTCGTGGATGACATAGTTCTCATGGCGGAATCAAAAGAAGAGATTAACACTAGATTGGAGTTATGGAGAAGGACTTTGGAGTCGAAAGGTTTCTGTTAAAGCAGGAACAAAACATAATATATGCATTGTAATCTTGGGTGGAGGCAAAGCAATAGGGATTTGGAGGTGAAGATGGGAGATTATCATTTCTCAAGTATCAAAGTTTAAATACCTAGGATCTATTATACATGAGGATGGGGAAATTGATTAAGACGTTTCTCATAGAATACAAGCTGGCTGGTTAAAATGGAGGAAAGCTACTGGAGTTATTTGCGATAAGAAGGTACTTGAGAAGCATAAAGGAAAATTTTATCGGACTGCTATAAGACCAGCTATATCGTATGGTAGTGAATGTTGGGCAATAAAGGGAAAACAAGAGCACAAAGTCAGGGTAGCAGAAATGAGGATGTTGAGATGGATGTGTGAACAAGAAAAGATAGGATTCGAAATGAAAATATCAGGGCCAGAGTTGGTGTGCCACCTATCCAAGAGAAAATGATGGAAAATCGCTTAAGATGATTTGGACATGTGCAGAGAAGGCTATTAGAGGCTCCGGTGAGAAAGGTAGATCAGACAATATGGAGTCCCATAAAAAGGGGCAGAGGAAGACCCAGAAGAACGCTTAATGATCATTGAATGAGACCTCCTAGTCAATAACATCTAAGGACTGGGTTGTTGACAGAGCAAGATGGCGTCGTATGATTCATATAGCCGACCCCACCTAGTGGGATAAAGCTTGTTGTTGTTGTTGTACACTTGACTTTTCAACTCTTCCCTCATATACCCTCTGACACCCTCACCTTACTCATATCACACACTCTTATTTCTCGTGTTCTCCATGGCACACTCCAACTAAAGCATAAGACATACAAAGTCAGTCAAACTAGGATCTATAATTTTCTTGACTTTTTTTCATCCTCTTCCTTTTTTTTTTTTCAATCACCACATAACAACTCTTTGTAATATTCTAGACTTTTATCCTATTTTATTTTACAGCCAACGTTAATTGCTTAATTTTCTATAAAAGATTACCATGAAAAAAAATGTTCTAGAGAGTTGGTGACTTTTAACAAGAATTGAGTCGTAGCAAAATTTTATATATTCACTTCTCCTTCTTGATCTTGTAGCTTGTAACATTGACAGGGCATGACCATTTATGGTTCTCATAAATCCAAGTGCTGCCTATGGCATATAAGAATGATGGAGTACTAAGCTGATGTTCATGTCCCTTGCTTGAGGACGTGTAACAGTCCTCCAATGTGCAAGATAGCAGATTTATTTTTCAACAATAAGAATGACCCTCTTGCAGCTTCGCAAAGCTCACGTAAGAGGTGTAGAAAATATCAATGGTAATGGCATTGGTGAGCCATGCTTGCACCATGCTATTGTAGCGCGTATGAGATAGTCATGCTTGCCTTTATCCTTCTCAAACAGCTTGATGCTGGAAAAGAGGACCATTTGAAGATAGTTTTGCCCATTTAATTGATGAGCTGTAATGATGATCGGGGATGGGTCAGTTGGTACTGGTGGGAGTAACCGAGTAAGGCTTGAGTTCTTGGCAGTAGATGGAGACGAGATTCTGTTGAGGAGCTGTGTCCCTCTTGGTTGGCCACTGGAATTTAGAGCATACTTGAATTTGATTATTTGTGGATCATATTCTTCGCTCTGATGCCATTGGCAACTACATGACCCGAAAGGAACCTGCGAGTATGCTGCTAAGCTTCCACTAGTGATGTGTTATTGAGAGGTCCTATAGGTTACAGCTGTATGTTGGCTTGTGATCACAAAGCCGTATGAGATATCCTAATCCCGGTGGGGGAGGACTAAATCCGATGAAATCTAAATCTAAATCCAAATCTAAATTGAGATAACAGCATCATTCAAATTTAAAGAAAATAACAGTACATTATGGAGAATAAAAATAAAAGCAATTGAGTCCATGGAGAAACGTGGGGATGATCTGCAAAAATAAGCATGTGCTATGTCTAAAGCATGATTACAGCTTATCATCCCATAACCTTTATCAAACCCTGGCTTACTGTTTTTGTGTTATCACTGATTACCAGAAGGGAAGGTCTAAATTAATGTTTTATTTTAAACCCAAATTCTCAATTGCTATGCTACATCTAAAGCTGTCGTTTTTGGGCCAAATTTATATGATCTAGTATTAGGACAACCAGGATAAATACTGCATGCCGATATCTTCTGTCTATACTCCTTACTTAATTTTCCAGTCTTGTGAAGTTGGCAGATATCAAGTGATGAAGCTGTTGAAACCGCAAAGCAATTAGCACTTCACGAAGGCTTGTTGGTTAGTTCTTGGGTTTGCCTTTTCAAGTGTTTGTATAATTGAGTTCCTTTGAATTCTTTGAATTCTTTGAATTCTTTGAATTCTTTCCATATATCCATGCACTTACATGATACAGCTAGAGTTGCTTAAAATGGTGACACGTTTTATAAAAGAAAAAAAAAATTATGTCCAATAGGAATGACCTAGGAATTAAATATTAGTTGCAATAAGTTAGTCTTTTTTTCACCACCAATCTTCTTCTGGTATTTTTTCAAAAGTGTGGTCAAACTGTCAAATTGACCCACCTCTGGCACTCTTGCATCTGTTGTTAGTTGTGGCACCGAGTCAGGTGATCCATCCACTCCCAGTTAGAAAGGAAATAATTTTTTTTTTTTTCTCTTAGCTTGTATAACTTTCTCTTTGAATCTTACCTCGGCAATGGCGCAAATTTAGAGTTTATACACACACACACAGACACATACATCTACTGTATGCTTTGGCTCTTACATGTACCTTAACTGGATATCAGGTAGGAATTTCTTCTGGAGCTGCTGCGGCGGCAGCCTTGAAGGTTGGAAAGAGACCTGAAAATGCTGGAAAGCTTATCGCGGTATGCCCTCTTAAATGCACCTTAACGGATATAAGCAGATGGACCTAAGTTTTGCCCTATTTTTTATTTGTTTTGCAAAGCACTCAAACTATTAATTGTATGCAGGTTGTATTCCCAAGCTTTGGGGAAAGATATTTGTCTTCTGTTCTTTTCCAGTCAATTCGAGAAGAATGTGAGAAAATGGAGCCTGAGCCATGATACAACTTAGAATTTTACCCTTCTCATACATTCTCCTTTGCCATCCTAAAAATGCGTAGGAGATAATAATTTGACATGCGATTGTCCATATCATGTCATCTTTTTGTTAACAAAATGGTTAGAAAAACAGTACCCCGATGTTAAGGCGTGTCTAATGCCCTGTTCTTGTAATTTGGTAACATGAGCTTGCTCATGTGCCTTCAATGCCTTTTGATATGCTTGAGTGGAATGAGGGAGCGATGAACTTGTTCCTGAGATATGAGAGGAGATGAAGTGTCTGAAACATTGAATAATTCTGTTGTGTTCTTCCTTTCGACCTCTCCTGTCTAAACGTTAACTACTGTTTATCCACTATATATTCAGCAGATTCAAGCTGGCCGTGCTCTTGGAGTTTATTTCCTGGACAAGGCTCCCCTTGTCAATTTTCTCCAACTTAACTGATGGATGGCTGTGCCTGTCTTTTGTGTTTTTGTTTTCCTTTTCCTTTTGGGTGAAAGCCAGTTACATTTAGCCGATCAAATGCGTCAATACCGTTTTGATTATTTACGGCCTTCATCAAGCTAACATTCCGTTTGGACGAGGAAGAAATGGTGAGAGAGAAAAAGTGGGAGAAAAATGAGATACGGTGTCCATCCTATTTTGCTTTCAAATTTCCTCTGCATAAGGGGTGAGATTTTGGAGACGAAATACTTTTTCCACCCCTACCCTCACTCGCAGGGGCCCGCCCAACATCTCTCCGTGTTCTCTATCAAAGTCTTCCATCTCTGAAACACTTCGTCTTCTCAGCGCCTCCGACCCACATTTGTCGATGTCATCATTAGACCAGTAAGACCATCGGGCCATCTCGTCATTTGGGCATTTCCATTGTTAGCGGAATTGTGGCTCAAAGACGCCAAAAGATAGGACATCGATAGTTTCAAATCATTCTTATAATCTGGCAATCTTTGGTCAAAATATGGGGCTCTGATACAGTTTTTGATCATTAATATCTGTTTTTAATATAAAAGTTAGTTAACTAATTTGAGTAGATTAAGTAAATTAGTTAAGTTAGTTATTTGTAATAAATAGATATCGTCTCTCTTAAAATATCAAGTGTATTGACTAGAGTTATCATTATTATAAAGACTATTCTAAAAATAAATAAATAAATATGAGAGATAAAATGGATTAAGATTTTATATTTAAGACTAAAATAAAAATCAAATAAACTCTTATATTAAGAACTAAAGATCATCAAATGGGACTGGATCGGAATGTCTTGCCAAGGACTTTTTTCTTCTTCTTCTTACTGCCTCTTCCCTAACTCTGTCTCTCTCATTCTCTTCTCTCTTCTCTCTCAATTCTTTCCATTTCTATTTCGGCTTTGGATTTTGCTGCATCACTCAAAATCAATTCGACTCTTATTCCCTTAAAATGCATCTTCATGGAGTTAATCGACCTCAATATTTTTTCATGTTTCGGCCTTGGATGCTGCACATAACGATTTGCATATGACATAATTTTGAACTTTCCTTAAACAACAATAAAATAGGTCCTATTAATCATGTGTATCATGTGCCCGTTGGTCTGTTCCTATATAAATTGGCTATACCATTCGATATCTTTCACTTTCTGAAAACGAAAACATGGCTGAAGTAAACCAGCGAGGCCTCACTCCTTTAGAATTATATGAAACAAAAATAAAGAAAAGCACATCAGTTCAGTTTAAGAAGATATTTATTCATTAGTTAGTGATTATTAATTATTAATAAATAATACTCTTCCGGTTAAGATTTAATTAACTAATTTGAGTAAATTAAGAATGTTAGTTAAATTAATTAATATAATATATTTTTAAAACACTTTGAACATCTTCTTTAATTTCTTCCTTCCCTCTCCTACTTGATTATTATCAAGGAAATATCAATAAGGTTAATTTAAACAAAGATAAACATGCAAAATAGGTATTATATATAGGACTAACATTAACTGTTAAATTAAGTCTTACATTAAGGACTGGAAGAATATATTATACTAGTAGGTGGGGGGGGAACTTGTCCAGCTGACTAATACTGTGTTACTTACAATCTTTAATATAAAAACTAATTAAAAATTAAATTTAGATCTAAATATAAGACTCAGAGGGTGTTTGGTTGACACCAAATCATGATTTGGAGAATAACTTTTAAAAAATAGATTTCGATAATAGATTTTACAAGAATAGATTTTATGAAAAAAAGTGATTTTGATAAAATGAAAATATTTCAGTAATTGTTATAATAATCATTTTTCTATATAAATTACTTAAAAAAACATAAGTTAATATTACAATTATAGAAAAATATATTTTAATTTATATTTTTGTTTGAAATAATAAATTGTATATAAAAAATATAATTAATTAATATTACCTCTTGTCCTTAATATAAGAGCTAATTAGATATTCAATTTGATTCTGATTATAAGATCCCAGTCTACTTTATCTTTCATATTTATCTATTTTTCAATCACAAACCATGGTTTTATATCTTCAAAAGCAAAAAAATTTCACTTTATAAAAAACCATAGTTTTAGACCGCAAACCATGGTTTTCAATTCAAAAATAATTTTGTAAAAAATCATGATGTTTGGTTACATTTTTCCAAACCATGGTTTTTAATCAAAAAATGATTTTACAAAAAATTGACATGTTTGGATGGTTGGATCCTCAAACCATGGTTTTGCCTCCCAAACTATGGTTTTGCTTGTTACCCAAACATCATGATTTTTGACAAAATTTTGAATTGAAAACCATGGTTTGCGGTCTAACACTATGGTTTTTTATAAAGTGAAATTTTTTTGCTTTTGAAGATATAAAACCATGGTTTGTGATTAAAAAATAAATAAATATAAAAGATAAAATAGATTGTGATCTTATATTCAAACATGTTTGGATGATAAAGTAGATTGGTTTATAATCAAAAAATGATTTTACAAAAAATTGACATGTTTGGATGGTTGGATCCTCAAACCATGGTTTTACCTCCCAAATTATGGTTTTGCTTGTTACCCAAATAGGCCCTCAATCTACTTTATTTTTTTTTCCTCAAAATATCCCTATTGATTGTAAGATATTTTTACCAAAAGATAATTTTCATCATCCGATATACACGATTGAAGACGATAATTAAAGAGATTAACACATATTTGTGATAAATAACCAATTTAACCAATTTTTTTAATACTTTTAAATTAGTTATCTAATTTTTATATTAAATAAAGAAGGTAATTATAATATTATACTTTGAAGATATATGAAAATTTTTTGATGCATTTTTTTTATTTTTTCCTTAATAATTGTATATCTCTTACATTTCCTTACCCCATATTTCTTGCATTTTTTAATTCCACTTATTCTCTCTCGTTGTTTTTCTTATTTATTCTCTCTCATCCACTTTGTTTTTTAAATAAGCGTATATTTTTTTTAAAAAAAGTAAATATATTGCTTGCATGTTTGTTATCTTCAAAATTTTTTTAACTAATTTCTTAATCTATATAATGGAGTAATTTGTAGATTACAGAAAGGAAAGAGGAAATACTGTGAATGAAGCGTCATCGTCATCAATATTAAATACTAACATAAAATTTAAAATAAAGATTTTACTTTTACATTTAAAAAATAAATTTCACATCGTTTTTTGAGTGAATAATTTTTTTACAAATTTAAAATCGTTCAGGCAGTGAGCAATCACTGATAAAACATTTTAGCATTTACTTTCGTGATCCTATTTATAAGTCACTTTTAATACATTTCATATAAATTAAGAAAAATTTTAAATTTTATTAATTTTTATTTAAAATTTAATAACTTTCTAACTTTAATCTTATTTAATATATATTATATATTATATAAACAAAGGTAGCGTAATAATAAAAGAAGAATAAAACCATACATCTATATTAAAAATTTCCCTCGATACTCTATAAATAAGATCAAAAAATATCTTCTCTCTGTCAACAGGACTAGAGGAGTATTTCTCACCATCCATTAATTTACAAATTCTTCCCCAGTCAACATGAATCAAAGCAAGTTTAAAGATCAGAAACAATCTTTCGCCAACAAAAATTAGAGGGGAAGCAGTGCGGAGGAGGAGGGATGATAGATCGTCACTGTTGAAAGACTGGATGAGGAGGGATGAATCAACGCAAAGATTTGGATGATAGATCATTGTTGCTTCGCAAACCAGATTTGTGTTGACAATGAACTTGGTCGTTGCTCCGAATGAAGTCACCTATGTAGACAATGAACCAGATATGCAATGAGCATCTCAAATACGTGAACGCCGAGGTCAACGGATGATGTCGTCCATGTCACTAGGGAGTGCGTCAAATGTCGGTAGTGGTGATGTTGGCCGGAGACAATCAGAGGGGAGCGTCAGATGTGTGGATAATTTTTATCTATAAAGTAAAAATAAGCACTGAATTACTATATCTTGGGAAGTACAAACTCTGATGCCACACCCAAAATGGTTTAGGGTTGGAACGAATTAAGATTTACGCACAAATAGCTCATATTGAGAATGGCTTCCACTCTGCCTCAGCTCTGACAGCTTAAATGATCATTATCGTGCTTTTCTTGCAATGAAAAAAACAAGCTCAAGAGTTTCACCAAATTTTGATTCAAGTCCTATGTATTTTTCGTTGTATTGGTCCTTATAGTTCACATTTCACAGTCAAAGGCGTTAGTCCCGACGCTGATAAATCCTCCGGTCACCGTTAGTTTATGTCGAACGATGATAGATATCGCCATGGAGATTAAGCACCTCAGTAGAAGGTGGTAATAGACGGGGGAACCAAGTTAGGGTTCATAGGCGAGAAGCAAGTGGAAGATTGATCGAAGACGCAAGCCGTCAAAGGTGCCGAAAGTAAGAGGGAAAGCAGAGGGAGCCAGGCAGCGAGACGATTCTGTGCTTACCCAACGACGAGGCGAGGTCAGCTCCCTGCGTCGCTGTTGATCAGAATGATCGGCCTTTTGAAGACCCCAAAAACGCCTTGGCTTCTTTAATGCGGGGAGTGAGAGTGGAATATGAAACGAAAGGGATTGCGAAGGTTCTTGATCTTCCTTGATTCCTTCTTCACCTACAATTTCCTGGGCGTCGCAAAACGGCATTTATTGAATCTGAATATGGCAGAAATAGCCCTCACTTCCGCCTGAACTGGTGAACATGTTTTAAACCAGCAATAAAACATCAAACATCAAAAACATTTTCCATCACGCTTTTTAAATTTTTTGACCCACCTATCCTAACTGTCCCTATACTCAGCTTGTCTCCTTTGCTTCGTTTTTCTCCGCTGCCTAAAACGACGTCATGCACACTGTAAAGAAGGGCCAAATGGATAACTGGATGGGAGGGTAGGAGCTGAGCTGGGAGAAGGCTGGTTATTCTAATAATAGCTTAATATCAAGGATTCCTCTTCGCATGCTTTTTATAACACCACAAAAATTTATCTTTCATTAACAACAAATAAATTAAGTGAGTAAAATAATTGGGATAAATAACATTCAACTCCTGAAATATTTTTCAGTAACACTTAATATTTTAAAGTAATTATTTGTGTATTTAACACTCTAAAATATTTTTTAATAATAATGTATTCTAAAATAATTTTTTATGGCATCTAATGCTCTAAAATATATTTCTAAAAGCATCTGTTATCCTAAATTTAGTGTGCTTATTGCTACTAAGAAAATATTTTAGGAGGCCTCATTTAGCACCTCAAAGCTTTTTTTTAGTAATGCTCAAAGTATCCTATAATTTTTAGTACAATTTTACTCTTAAAATATTTTCTCTGTAGCAATGAACACACTAAACTTCGGATACCATGTGCCTTTAGAAATATATTTGAGAGCACTAGATGCCATAAAAAATTTATTTTAGTATACATTTTTAATTAGAAAAATATTTTAGGGTGTTAAATACACAAATAATTATTTTAGAATATTGAGTATTTATGAAATTTCAGGCCTGAATGTTGTTTATCCCAAGTGTTTTACTCAATTTATTTCTTGTGATTTTATTTCTTAAATGAAAGACAAATTTTGTGGTTTTATCAAATACATACGGGGAGGAATAGAGGAATCCTTGATATTAATTTATTATTAGAATAACCAACTTTCTTGCGCCTCCTCTCCCATTCAGTCATTCATTCATTTGGCCTTTCATTGCACTGTGCACCCCATCGTTTTAGGCAGCGGAAGAAAGAGGAAAAGGAGAGAAGCTGATTCCCTAGAAGAGGGACTACTCACACAAACACAACACACATACTTCCCCCAAGTCACATGGGAATTTGATCCCCCAACCTCCTCAACAAGAGGAGCAGAAGGAATAGTTAAATATCAAATAATTATATCCTCCCCGAACATTAGATATAGCTTTTATTTTATTTAAAATTTCTTATTAATGTTGATTACTCAACAGAATAGTATCAACTTGTTCCTTCTATTTTTATAAATGTTAACTCGAAGCTCGACCCAACAAAAACAAAAGAGCGAGCAAGAAGAGTTATGGAAATTCAAGCGTTTGAAGAAACCATTTCTTCATCTTCAAAATTGGTAGAAAGAACGTTTTCTTCGATCAGACTAACATAGGAAAGAAGGCATTAGCTGATACTACAACTGGCCCTACCTGTTTAACAAGCTCAAGCTTAACAAGTGAACTACGTAAGCCACCAAATCCCAAATTCACCTCACGCTGAAAGATAACATTACAAAACGAAAAGAAACGGCAAACTGGTTACTTTCACATGTTTCAGCATTTCTCAGAACAGGAGTGACAGGTGCCGGAGAATGAACATGACGATCTTTAATGTACTCAAAGTTGTACTTCCCTATCAAATATCCAACTGAATCGAAGGCTTGGCATTTGCTTGGCTTTCCCTTGAGCTCTCTCCTCCAGCCTTCTGATTCTTGCTGGCAGGCCACAAACAAAATCCTGAGCCTTCCTCCCCTCACCTGATAGTCCAGTCAGGCTCTCCACGTTCCACCTGCCTACCAGAAACTCGAGTATATCAGCATAGTCCTTTGCGGTGTAGACCCCTATCCGCTGGGCAACGGCAGAATAGTGCTCAAACAGGTTGTCATCGCGGCCATCATACATCAAGTGTGCTGGCATAGTTATTTTCTTCCTCATCATGTCAGCAAATGCCAATACTGTTCCATCAGGATCTATCTCAAATAGCTTTTCCACTATCTTTGTATAGGCAGTCTCATGGCGCTTTTCATCTGACGCAATTGTGCCACATATCTGAGCCAACTTAATGTCACCATGCTCCTTAGCAAGCCTGGCGGTGTTTCCATGGGATATAAATGTTGCTCTCTCTTGAAATGAAGTGTAAATGAACCCAAGGTAGGGGCTATTCTCAGTCCGGGGATCCTATTCATGGACATCAATTGAAAAATAATAAAATTGAACAGAAATATGGCTAGTGCAGCAATTACAGAAATATCCCGACTGGATCATGAATTTAAAATTCAACTATATTCTGAACTCTGAACCATATAATGAATTATTTTTCAAATGGTCCTGTTGGGGTCCTTTAGAGTGGGGGCCAGCCCAAGAAGTGAGGAAGATGTCCTCAAGTCAATATCTCATTCATAAATATGCAAGTATATGTGAATCTGCAAGCACATTAATATATCCAGATGTATGTGGATGCAAGAGATTCTTTGACATAGCACAGTTGTTTTGTTCTCTAATAATAATGAATTGACTAAAAAAAGGGTCAAGGTAAAAAGCCATTATATGTGGCACATGATCTTACCATTCCAGATCCAACTAGGTATTGGATTGTCTTTTCAATTTGTCTCATGTCAACTCGTCCAGACAGGTAAAGATACTTGTTGAGAAGATCACCATGTCTATTTTCTTCAGCAGTCCATGCCCTTGTCCAAACTGCCCAGGAAGTAAGGCTGGCACCTGTTTCATCACGAACTCCATCCAAGGTATTTAACATGGTCTGGTAAGTTGGTAGAGCTTCTTCTGTGACCATATCTCCAACCAGAACAACAAAATAATCATCGGGAATCTCCTTTGCTCTCTCTCTCAGTTCCTTTACTTGCTCATCAAAACCATCTGCTGAAGGTTCTGGTAGAAAATCTTGTGGTTGCCAACATTTTTCCACAGGCTTAAGGTGAACCAAGATGTTCTCTTCAGCCCAAGCCTCCAAAGATTTGAAAATCTCAATCTTCTGGGGTGGCATAGAATGGGTTACTTGGACATGCACTTCTCTGGGAGGCATGAAAGGCTTCTTCAGATTTTCAACCTCTCTACAAAATGAATGTAGATGATTTTTTAGAACAGTTATATGAAGATGCCAGCAATGGTTGTAAGCTGACACATTTTGTAGCATAAACCAGATTTTTGGTAGCAATGACATTAAAACCGCAATTTATTTACTCTAAGATCCTGTTTGGTACGAAGCATTGAAAATAAGAGATAGAGACTGGAATTGCAATTGAGGAAAATAATTAAAAGATTGTTTGGCATGAGAAATCGCTTGTTACATGAGATTAGGCAAACCCATGAAGGTAGAATTGGAGAATACCACCTCCCCTCATGATATTTCTTAATCCCACATACATGGATTTGCCTAATCCTATGTAACAAACAATCCCTCATACTAAACATTTTTTTAACAGATTTTCTTAATCCCAATCGAAATCCCTACCTCTCATTTTCAATGTTTCGTACCAAATGGGATAAGTTCTTTTGGGGGGGGGGGGCGAAGAAGAAGAACAACGATGTTATGTTATGAAAAGCGCAGGTTTTCAAAAACTGCAGCATCCACAGCAAACCACTTCATCTCTCATTCAAAAATATAGCTAAAGGCGCAACCAAAATCAACGACCACATGACATTTCATCCAATCTTGTTATCTATATCTAGCATGAGACACTACATAGACCAAAAATATTGGGTGAGCTAACCTCAAAGTCCTTGCTAACCAATCCCTATACAATGAATTTTACTGGTGTTACAATTTACAAACACTTAATATTCACATCCAACAAGATTAGCATAACTTATCACAGCATTCATCAACATCAGAAATACATAATTTGCAGAAGATATGTAAAATAGACACTACAGCAACTAGCAAATATATAAAACAACAGCAAGAAAGAAGAAAAATTGAACAAATATCAAAAAGAGGAGGTATAAAGATCAGATAAAATCATAACTATAACGTTATTTACATTTTTAAGTGAAAAAAAAAAAAATACAGCAGGAAGTCAATATAAAACCAAATAATAAAACATATAAAGGCAACACCGAGGATGTTAATTCGCGCTGGCCTAAAGGTGGCATGAATATCAACAAACAGAGACGGAGACATTCCAACAACAAAGAGAAAAGACTTATATATAATTATCAACCAAAATAACAGAATGAACAACTCTAAATAAAGCTCTTGTCAAAGATGTTGAAGAAAGAGATGAGTTATACAAAAGAGAAACATGAGCTAAACAATGACGAGGCCGATTTCTCAGGGGCTTGGAAAGGGGGCGCCAAATAAATCGATACGGGAATGAGAAAATTCCGAGGGAAAGGAAAAATCTGCCAGCAAGCAGGGCAACTAATATTCCGAGGTCCAGTTGGCTTTGAAATTAAACACATAGTTCCCTCAGGTGTTACCCACCAAGAGTCAGGGGACATATAAGTATACAAAAATTAAGTGTGTAAAAGAGATATTAAAACTTCTTTGTTATTATTATATGCGTCTGAGCAATTCCTAATCCTCACCAACCAAAGAAAAGATAAACACCAAGACGCGTATCGAAACTCCTAGTCAGAAGAAAATAGAAAAGGGAAGGACTGCGATCGAACCACCCCAACCATCCAATTACCAAACAAAATATCGAAAAATGAAACCACGAAGAGGTCGAATGATACTCCAGGGGCATCAGTCCAACAATTCTATAGACCAAGGCTTCTTAGAAGGAAATATCAATAGTACTAAGGGGCGACTTAGAATGAGTAGGCTTGTGATCAAAAGCACGTCGAACAAGGGTAAGGGGCAGAAACATGAGATATTTGGCAATGAAATGAGGCTTAGACTTGAAAGCTAAAAGGAAAGAAGATGCGGAAGAAATAAGAAGGGGAGAAGGAAGAAAATAAAGTAACAATTGATAAAAATAGAAAGGTGAAGAGACGCAAAGATAAGATGCATGTAAGAATGAAAAGAAAAAGAAGCGAAGGAGCAGAGATGAAATAGGAGAAAAAGGAAAAGAAAAGAGATCGAAAGAGAGTAGAACTGACTTAGAACCAGAACGAAGGGTGGAGGCCATGATGAACCGGGGGGATCTGAGGGTAGCCATCTGAGGGAGGGCAAAGGAAGACAGATTGAACTTGGGAGATCGGCAAGAGAGAGGGGTGGGTTTCAGAGCCATTCTTGCTGCCGTAAGATGCTCTCGTCTCCGCCTTCCTTTCCTCGCCTTGCTCTTGTCACGTCCCTTCATCACGGACAGCCTTACATATGCGCGTCTTCTTGCTTACTAATCTCCTTTTGGGCTGGCCCAGCCCAACCTATCTAGGCCCATATTTCTTTTCTACTCAAAGCCTCCTGGTTGATTAAAATGAAAAAAAACAAAACAACAATAGTTGCAGTCGGTTTATATATCACAAAATCATGAGTTTGAATCTCACTCTCAATATAAAAATTTTGTTGGTAGACAACCTATAAGTACCTTTATAAATTTTATACTTATGATGTATTACATTCTATCAAATGATAGTTTTTTATTGCAAAAAATTAACTAAATCTTCTCAACCTACTCGAATTGATTAACTAATTTTTATAATAAAAAATAGAGATACTATATGGTTACTCGAACTAAAGTAAAAGCGCGATCTTTGGATATTCGGGTGGATTTCATTAATGCCGACCAAATTTCGATAAGATCGAGAGGATCATGATTCGCGAACAGATGAAGACTGATGCCGGATCCAAATCAACATGTTTCGCGCGTCTGGTATGCAGCACGACGATATTAGAACGGTGGCGTTATTTCCTAACGTTATACTACCATTCTTAATATAAAAATTAATTTATCAATTTAGTTTTATATATAATATCTTAATTTATTTTATCTTTTATATTTATTTATTAAAAATAATTTTTACAGTAATTACATATGTTAAATATGACATCAGATGGTAGTTCTACTAATATGCATAATTAGTAAAAATATTTTTAAAAACTAACATATATTTATTATAAATAATTAATACTATCTTTATTTCTTAATATAAAAACTTATTTGACTTTTATTTTGATTCTGAATATAAGATTTCAATCCACTTTATCTCTCATAGTTATCTATTTTTACTTAAGATAATTCTTGTAATAATAATAGTTCTAATTAATATATTTGATTAATAAGAATATTTTAGAAAAGACAATACATATTTATTAGAAATAATTAAAATAACTAATTTTTTAATCTATTTAAATTAATTAATTAGTTCTTATATTAAAGACTGGAAGAAATATAATTTTTTTAAATTTATTTAAATTAGTAACTCTTATGCTGCTCGATTCTATATATAATATTTATTTTATAATATAATTTATACTACAAAATTATATTTATTGGCACAGCGAGAGCGGTGATATGACAGCGACCAAAAGTCAACTCGAATGCAGTAGAACCGAGCACCGGGTGAATTAAACCAAGAGAAAACATGGCTCCGACAGCAAAATGTTCATGGTAACGCACTAACGCCACATTTATTATTTTCAGCATGTTTGGCAAGATGTTTTGAGGGGAGAAAAGTATGCAGTCAGCTTGTAATTTTGGACACTGTTTATTACAGTTTTTGATCAATCTAACTTACAAATCAAAAGCTGCTTTTTGAAGTATAATTGTAAAAACACATAAAACTTACTTAATTATAACTTATGCAAAAACAGTTTTTTAGAATCAAAAAACATTTTTGTCTATATAGTGATGTTGTTGTTATGCTTCTCTCTATATTTATTTTGTACTTTGTAATCAATTTTTAGTTATTTATTTTTAATAGGGAAAATTACGCACAGGTTCCAAGAAAGAGACTATTTATCTAAGGTTTCACAAAATGTCAAAATTACTAGTAGGTCCTAAGGGATCTTATAATATTATATTCTAATTATAAAATAACATCACTACCCTTCAAATTTCTAATTCACATGTTCTTTGCCATTGCAATTAACAACCTCAGCAGCGACTATTAACAACCCAATAAAAAAGTACTGACAACATAAACAATATCCACTGACAACTTACTTTATAAGATCACATAACCTCCACAAAAGAGTAAATTATAATCAAATAGTATAATACAATAATTTTGACACTGAAATGGAAAACTTTTCAAAACCATTAAGAACTTTAACTAAACCCAATAGGATTATAGCAAAATTTTAATGTGGAGATCTATTGACAACCTCAATGATGAGTATTAATAACCCACAGAGAGCTGTTACCAACTTAGGCAATGTCTATTAACAACTGATTTTATAGGATAATATAACATCTATATAAGATCAAATTATAACTGAATAGTATAACATAACAACTACATAAAATCAACTTTAACACTGTTTAGTTATAATTTAGTTATAGTTGTTAGAGGTTATATTATCCTATAAAATCAGCTGTTAACAAACACTATCTAGGTTGTCAATAGCTCTTTTTAGATTATCAATACTCATTGTTGAGGTTGTTAATAGATCTCCGCATTAAAATTTTGCTATAATCCTATTGGGTTTAGTTAAAGTTCTTAATGTTATGAAATTCTTCCCATTTCAGTGTTAAAATTATTGTATTATACTATTTGGTTATAATTTACTCTTATGTGAAGGTTATGTGATCTTATAAAATAAGTTGTCAACGGATACTGCTTAGGTTGTCAACACCTTTCATTGGGTTGTTAATAGTGTTGCTGAAGTTGTCAATCGCAACGGCAGAAAAAATGTGAATGGGGAATTTGAGGGGCAATGATGTCATTTTATAATTAGAATATAATACTCTAAGGTCCGTTAAGACCTACTAGTAATTTTGACATTTCATAAGACCTTAGATGAATAAAGTCTCTTCATTGGGACCTGTGCGTAATTTTTCCTTTTTAATGTTCTCTTAAATGAAAATAATTTTTAACAGTATTTATAATATTTTCAATTTTTAATATTATTTTTTATTTTATATTTACATAAATTATGCAAATTCCATTATCTAATTAATTATGTAATATTATTTGGTTTAAAATTTTTCACATTATTATGATTTCTAATTTAAATATATTTTATTCATTAAATATAAATTTTTTTATTATAATAATTTACAATTATTATATTTTGTAAATTCATATTTTTAATTATTTTTCATTATTTAATAAAAGTCATGTTCATTTTGATCATTTTACAAACTAAACTTACTTATTCAATCATAATCCAAACAATTTTTTAACTTTACAAACTTTTTATAAAAATCAATCCAAACACAAATCACATTACTCAATCTAATTTTTACCTCATCTTTCTTTTCTAAATATGAGATTGAAAATAACTTACTTTTGTGCTGCTCACCCTTTGTTTCCTAACATGAGTATGCCGTTTGCGTGACTTTTTGCAGGCACGCAAGTTGAAAAAGAAAGAAAGAAAGAAACAAGACTGCGTGTCCCGGGCATTCTGTCCAAGTACAACGTTCGTTCGGGTCGTCAGAGCAGCAATTTACGAGAACGGCCACCCATTCAGCGCATATGTGCCCTTCAGTCCCAAGCCAAGTATTTTAATCGCTTCTATAACAGCCTGGGTTTTCCAAGTGATACCAACACCCCAGTCTGGCTCTTGGATGAGTTGGATCAAAATTCGCGTCAGATCAGAATCGCATGAACTGCAAATAAACTGAAGGCAAACCAAATTGAATTCTGTATGCGGTACCGTTCAATAAAAAGCAAATACTATATGACGAGACCGTCATTTCCTATCATCTCTTTATTAGTTTACAAATGTATCCTTTTTTTCTCAAACTATCATCACACACTCAAATCATAACATAACTCACAACACCACCAGGTACAAAGAGCAGGGGCGCCCCCGGAGGCGGGGGGTGTTCAAAAGAATGCGCCACAAAATAAAAATCACACAAATCTGTTAAACGGCTTTCTTCCAACGCCTGCGGGTAAAGACACGGTTGAATCCACACTCAAGTTTCCTAGAGATTGAAGTGACTGGTTCTTATCTAACATCCTTTGAGGTCTAGGATCCTTGCTTGAGAACAAGGACCCTTTTGTCCATTTGAAGGACCCAATTCCTTGCGAAAGAGGAAATGAAAGCCGCCTCTTTGATTCAGAGTTTGGAGTCCCAGGAAAACTTTCTCTTCCATTACTACTAGCACGCACTTTGGCCTTGGCAGATAGGGTTGGAGCCATGTAGTTCGGTACTGAAAATGGTGGGCAGCTTGTGAGGCTATCATCATCCTTGAGTGGCACATCAAAAGGTGAATCAGTTCCCCCCACCCTTGTTCTCGAATACTTAGGCAAGCTTGAGCTGTTTCCTTGCGGGGTTCTTGCTGGTTTTGCGGATGATACTACAGCTGATTTAGTGGATTTTGGTGTGGCTGCATCCATATTATCAAACCCATAGCGCTGCTGCTTATGGGTGCTTGAGGCAGGTTGTGGACTAGTCTTCTGTTCAGAATATGGTCTGGGAGGTGTAAATTGAAAATTCTTCAAGACTTGGCCTCCTTGAGGGTTTGCTGAGGGCAGCTGCCTTTCCAACCAGTTCCACCACCATGGAAATCCCCCAGATCGCATCTCTGACCCCGGTGTATGGGTTGATGTAGGAGTGGCTTTCCACAACTGCAGGCAAAGTCAACAAAATTAGTACACTCTGGAGATATTTTAAGTCAACCAGGCTGTCCTACTTAACCTAACAGATGTTTTTCTAATTAGTTTTCCATGAATTTGCCTCGTTCTAAAAAGTGCCCATGCCACATGACAGACAAAATCCTTATGAATCTTGTGAACATATCTTTTAAGCCAAAATTTGAAATAGATATTAAGTAATCATACTGGTTTTGATGTTTGCACAATTAGTTACTTATAAAAATATATTAAAAATTGATTCCAAATATAAATTATAAAACAACATTTTTTTCTTAAAAAAAAAGTGTGCGAAGATGAGAAGAGAAAATATAATTTAAAAAGTTAAGATTTTATAACTTAAAGAATAAAAACGCAATAGTTATGAGATGTAAGATGCTACAATGTACATACTCATTTGATAACAAACTTTATAATATACACATATATTTCTTGATCATTTGCCACTAGTATTCATTTCCCAAAGCTCATTAGATGTGTTATGATGAATAAATCATAACTTAGAAACATAATTTAAATTATTTTAAAAAAATCAACCAATTAGAACCACCAATTTTGACCGATGAATGATAGGTTAAACCGATATTTGACCAATTCCTTCTCAGGGTGAGCCACCCCATTGTCCGAATTTGGACCAATAACCAGGCTTTTTCATCTGCCTGATCCAGTTCAGTACTTTATACATCGGAGAGACCACAACCATATCCCATTTAGTAATAATAATATAGGCTGTGCCCTTTTCGTATCCTTATTGATGACAAATATTAAAAGAAAAAGAAAGCAAAGCATAAAGAATTGTTTGATATTAACAGTGAAGGATGGGTTGGAGAATAGTACCTGATGGGAGTACGCATATGCCATTGCCCTTTCTCTTTTGATGATTGCTTCCACCTTCCTCTGCAACCTTGCCTCTATTTCCTCTTTTGTCAGTAAGCTGTCATCCCAATCTTCATGGTTACCTGCCTCAGACTGAAACCAAATTTCAAATTATAAAAAATGTTAAGCTTCATTTACATAAGCATTAGGGAACTGGAAATACAAGCCTATGCACATTAGTAACAGGAGTATTTTAAGGAGAACTCGGCGTAACTTTTCTTGAACTTTGTTTGCTAAATTTAAAACTAGCACGACAGACATTATAAGCAAGAGTAAAGTGGCCTATGGTTGACCCAATCAACCATTTAACAGGTATTAGTGCATAATCTCATAAGTCATAATTAAGCAGCATCAAGCCACTGATGCGCCACTACTAAGGAAGAGATATTTAGCTTTGAAGGGAATAAATTGAGTTTGGCAAGCATTGGTTCTCGGCACAAGTAAGCTCCTACCATCGATTAGTAGTTAAAGTATCTGTTAAAAACCAAATTTAGTTATTGTATGCGTGCGTGCAAAGATGCAACATCTAGGGAAAGCCCAACAATTAGGCATTTCAGAGCCTGCAGATTGGAGTAGCATCAGTCCTATAAGGTTCATTAACTCAGTCAAAGGGCTTACTCCATGGCCTAAAGTCAACTTGCCCAAGTTACTTGCCACTTCTTTATCATTCTTGTACTCAGCTTGATATCGTGCCTGGTTTTCCAACATCTGAATCCTCCGGGACTGAATCTGAGATTGAACCCGCACCAACAATTGCATGTATTTCATGGCATTCATCGTCTGCCTCTTCACATTCTGTCCTCTTACCACTCCTTGAAGCCTCACCAGACCCTTCAGAGCCCTAAAACTCCTCCTAGCCTGTAAAACAGATAGTAAATCACATCAGCTGGGTCCATTGTGTCATATCAACGCAGAGCAAGTAAAACCAATATAAAATATAAAATTTAGAGCAAGTCGCACTACTTAAAAATTTTGAAAATGTGACTAGTTCATTAGATTCCATGCAATGCACAGAAAAAAACATGTTTATATAATGCCCCCTCCAGTCCTATTTATAAGGCCATTTTTAAGTAAATCACAAAAATTTATTTTTCTGCTCCAAATTAAGCTATCACCATATACTTTCTCAAAATTAACACAATATTCAAAGCCTACTCACACCCACAAATTTAAAGGTTGCCAGAAATAACAGGCCCCCTTGGTTTTCACCACAAAACTTGCAAATGAAGTGATTTATAATCCATTATTCAAATGCTTGAATGTGCTTTTAAATAAGAAAAGAATGATCTACATTATTCTACTATAATTTCAACAATGTACAGTTTCTTACTACGGACACGTAACCACAGGCATGAAGACTGTGTAAGAATGGAATAATGAACTGTGCAGACTACTTTACAACATGAAAGCTTACCATATAACCTCTATACGCAGCCTGGATCTTAGTTGCTGAGGCATGGTGGTTCCTTAGCTTTGGTTCTGGTCTATGGTGATGAACAATCCTCCTAGGAGATGCTGCTCTCGGAGAAGCAACCCTTGGAGAAGGAGCCCTTGGAGAAGCAGTCTTTGGCGAAGGAGCCCTAGGAGAAGCAGCTCTGGGAGGCACAAAAGGTGGTGTTTTGGGTAGCTCAGGAGGCGTGTCAGGCCTGAAAGTTACTAATTGCTGCTCTCTTTCAAAGTCCCCAAAGATTTTTTCAATACTGCTTGGCTCCCTGAAGAGGGGAATGAATGAATTTGTCTCTCCACGCCTTAGTTTTCCAAGACCTTTCTTCTTCTTTTCTTTTGTGTTTTTCTGTTCAGAATCCTGCTATAAATATTCAAAATGGTGAGACAAATACGCGTTAATCTACATAGTGGAAACAAATTCATGCTGCCACCCAAAGGTATGGCAACTTATGAAGATTAAACATGCATATGCTCATCCACAACTCTGCTTCCTGCTTCGAGAAAAAGGGTATAGAGACTTAAAACTAATGCATCAATTGATGTAACATCAAAATGATCAAGCATTTTGTGTTTTAGTTGTTTTGGTGTTTTAGGATGTCATCCATTATGTATATGACTTGTGTCGCAAGTTTTGTGCTGATTAGAATGTTTGTGTGATGCTGAGTAGGGTTAAAGGAGGGCATCAGGTTTTACGAGTCAGATACCAGAGGTTCCACTCTGACTGTAATCATTTGAAGTCCTTAATTCGTATTGGGACCTTTAGGGTTGTTCAGTATTCAGTCTAGAAAAATAAAGAAATTGGCTTTGGCCATTGCATCATAACACAAGCTCATAGATGACTCCCCAGTATTTCAAACGATCTGTTTTCCTGTTATAAATACAAATTTAAAAAAAAAAAAGCAAAAAAAAAAAAAAACCACTACGGTAGAAAGTCCCCAATGTTGCAATAGGTCTGTCCATTAATACTACTAAACTTGTTCATTGTCTTAAGCGCCCGATTCCATCTTACAATTTTTTTCCCCTTCTAATGGGGATGCCATAATAAACAAATAACAAGCAATTGACATTTGCTTGTATAATTAAGGTTGGAGGGCACTTACATTGACTGCCTTTTCCTTGGAGTGGTGACTGAAAACTCTCTTGATTGCGGAAAACCAACTTCCCTTCTTTCCCATGTCAGTGGCATTACTGTTTCTTCCTGCCAAAGATAATGAAGATAAAATACCACCTCATGTTCTCATGCGTATAGTTACTGCCCAAATTAATGACTTTTCAGCAAGCTTCGTATGTAAGATATGCTTGGACGTAAAAAAATATTCCATTCTTGAATTTCAGGTCTAAAAAAATTTTTCCTTGCACTCATTCTTCTAGTTCACAAAAATATTTCATAACGACGCTGAGATGTGTAACCGTTTTGGTTTTTTTTTTTTTTTGGCCCCGCCCCGGGGGGGGGGAGGACTGTAGTTCGAGAAAAGAACACAAACGCGTTCTTCGATAATTCAAACAAAATCAAGCGACTCTAACATGTAAGAGCCACGTCATTGTTCACCTTTATCAAAATTAGGAATCGCTAAAGCAATTAAACTCACCAAACCGATCACAAGCAAGGACGTAGCACCTCCATATCGGGCTGCTGATCGGACGAGCGTCAAACAACGAAATCAAAATGGAAAATCCTTCATTCAACTTGGAAAATAAGTTGCTTTATGTAAAAGAAAGAAGAGGAAACCAGAATAATCAATCATAAATTAAATCCGACGGTAGCTAGGACGAACAAATATGGCTCTTGAGGATACACAGTAAGGAGCTGAGGGCTTATTGGAGACGAAATTAGGAGCAGAAGGGGGAGAAAAAAGCCCGCGAAGGAAGGCAGAAAGGCAGAATTATGAAAACAAAAGCCCACAAAAAAGAATTTTCGGTTACGCAAAAGAAATTCTAGTTGATCTGAGAAAGCTTGGTAGAGCAGAGAAGATAATAGCGAGTCAAAAACGGGGAGAGGAAGTGAATTGAGTTGTTTTCTGAGAGTTTAAACGAGGACAAGAAGAGTGAGAAGAAAACATAATCTGACACCAGAGAGGAGGGATCCCGAGGATGAGAGGGAGGAAAAGTTGAGAGAAGTAAGAAAACAAGATTAGAATAATCCTCAAAAGAAGAGAGAGAGAGAGAGAGAGGGAGAGATACCTCGTCGCAAGAAGGCGGAAGGGAGAGCAGAGGAAAAACGTCTGGTGGTGTTGGGAAGCGGAATTGTTCAGCCGGCGTCTGCTTTCCAGCACCACATGATTGCTGTGGGTGGTTGGATGGATGGGTTTCAAGGGAGGGGCAGCTGGCTTCCTTTGAATCGGGTTCCCTTGCGCGGATGAAATTACTTTTCCAGCTTCCACTTTCACCTTTTGTAGCTTGCATTTATAATTTTCTTTCTTTTTGGTTCCATAATCATCATGAGGCTGAGAGAAAGCGAGGTTGCCCACTTTCTCACTCAATGTCCCCAGCTTCAACTAACTTTACTTCAATGGGAAGACTATTTCTCTAATTCTCTGCTCACAGTTGACGCTGGGGTTTGGTACTCTCTCCTCCCTAATCTTTTCTTTTTCCCCCCTTCTTATTCATTAGATTATTATCACTGTCCTTCTTGTTGTTATTATTATTATTATTCTTGTTGCTGCCGCTGCCTTACCCACTTCAGATCCCATAATCCCATCACCATCGCTTAAAAAAAAAATCTCCACCCACGCCCGTTCAAAAGCCCGTAAATCTCACGAAATGCTCTTTCGCGAGACAGCACCGGGTCGAACAATCAAATCAGCTCGTAGGTTTTTTGGGGGGAAAAAATAAAAATGGAGGCTGGAATATGTCATTGTAAATGAATAATGGTCACACACATTCATGGTGCTTTTGACACGTTTACGGTCGTGAGGCGGAGTCAAATTCAGAGATGGAACCGAGGGATAAAGAATGAAATCCAAAAGCAGCGTGTCCGTGTGGCAAATGCCGGGGCACATCGCACTGTCGTGTATATGCATCTATAATAAGACCACTTCAAACTGGTTTTCGGAAAATTACACGAACCCAGCTTGGTGTCACCGTTAGAGAATTCCATATTTTTTTCTTCCTTCTGCTATGTTGACGCATGGGCGTCGAACTGGTTATAATAATAAATCAATGGAAGCCCTGAATGCATCATAATGACACGGATAGGTCAGACATGATGGGGATCCGGGAGAAAGGGGATGTGAACGGGAATGAGGGGCGCTGGGGCGGGGCGTGGGCGGGACTCGCCAGAAGGTGGGGTGGGGTGGGGAGGAGATAATGCTGGTGAAGTGCGAGTGATGTGGGATTTGAAAGGGCGTAATGGGCCAGAATGGCTGTTGGGCTGCATTTGAATACAAAAGCGCCCTGTCCCCACTCTCGCTCGCACACAATTATACCTCCCTGTCTTGCCACGTGAGTCCTCCTCCCTGAAATCAAATGGCGTAGGCATATGAATTCCGGGGGAATTTGTGAGATTCCTCCAACGAGTTTTTTTTTTTTTTTTTTTTAATATAATGCTTCCATTTGTCCAAAATGCTGTCATCAGAAGCATGTTTTATGGGTAGGTGATCCAACATTTTCGTTCAACCATATCGCATGCTTTCTCGTCACTTCGCCTGCTCCTTCCTTCATTTCCATCTCCTCCCATTCATATATTTTTTTTTAACTTCTCAAAATTATAACACATCTTAAATTAATTTACACTCTAACTAAGTTTACTTATGGCTTTTAAAACTAGACATTCTTTTCATATTCAATTAGGATGCCTCAATTTAAAAAACTTTATTAATTACACCTTGAAGGATCAAGAATACCTTAAATTTTTAACATGATACTTTACAAATATAATAATCCCTCCTAATTTTATAGTAGAATATATATACATATACTACCTCCAACTCTTAACATAAGAGCTCGTTTGATTTTTATTTTAATCCCAAATATAAGACCGCCAATCCACTTTATCTTTTATATTTATTCTTTTTTTTTAAAGTAGTCCTTATAATAATAATAGTTCTAACCAATACATTTGATTAAAAAAAATACTTATTTATTACAAATAACTAACCTAACTAATTTTTTTAATCTATTCAAATTAATCAACTAGTTCTTATATTAAGTGTCAGAGGTAGTGTGTGTATTTATCCACAAATATATGTCTCCTCATAGTTTAAACTGATGCTATTTAAAAGCCTCCTTAATGCGTAAGGATAAAGATGGGCAGATTCATGTTGGTACCATCCGGCTACTCGCCATATTTTCACTTTATGCGTCAAAGCAAGGCATAACCAGCCCAAATCACTCTGGTTTACCCATCTACAATTCTAACCGGTCTTCATAAATGACAAATGACTTTCTCGGGTAATGATTGGTTATCAAACTCATATATGTCATCTTAATTACAAGTGCAATATAATCAAACAACAATCAATGGATTAACATATTGATTCAGAAAGCGGGCTTGTTTAACACCATCCTGCCAATTTGATTACGCAGAAAATAGTTGTTGAACTGAATTTTAGAGTCGAAGTTAATGGAGTTATAAATAAGATGATGTGGGCGTATTGCTTGGCTTGGAAATGCGAATAGGATGGCGGAGACAAAGATGGATAAGAATATAGTTGGGGGTGAGTGCATATATGACAAAGCAAATGCGTCGTGCGAACAGCCTAACTCGGCTGCAAATTAAATAATCGCTGCCCTTGATCTCCCGAGTCTGAGTGTCTTACAAAGCAAATTACGTGTAGAAGAAGTAGCAGTTAGTTGGGCAGACTTGTCAAGTTGGGGAAAAAGGAGTTGTTTGAAGTTCAGTTTTGATCAAGGGCGTCGCCATTCATGAGGAGGGATGCGTATAAAAGCGTCCACAGAAGGGAAATTTAAAATGAAGGAGAGGTGAGAGAAAAAAGGAGTGATAAAAGAAAAACGACGAATCAGCTTTGGGAGCCTCCGCCAAAACCATCCTGCGAAGCGGACTGGGGCCGAGCTTGTGCCTCCTCACCATACTTCTCCTCCTAATCACTTCCATTTGATTTCTTCTTCTGATTTGCATCATTGCTTCCTCTTCAATCACAAATCTCCTCATGAGGACATCGTCAGTCAATGATTTGCCCCTGAAAACTCTTCTGCCCTCCGTGCTCAGCCTGGCGCTGGCAACTGTTCTTTCTTGAGACTGTAATGGTTTTGCTCTGGGAAAACTGTTGCTCCTCCTGGCGGGAACCTCTGCTCTGAAGACCTCGTTGTAGGAAGAGATGGGCGCACAGAGGCATACCCTTGTGAAGGAGGTTGCCACCTTGAGAGATGTGCATTTTCTTAGCTGCTGCCTGTTCTTACTCGAGTTGCAACTTGATCTGCTGCCTTCACCCCCCTTCCCGCTGGGAATTTCTGTGGCCAATGACTTGGAAATCCATCTCCACAGGCTCCCCATTCCTGTTGCTCTTTGATACCATGACTTCCTGCAATCCACAACCAATTTATGCCAGTCTGTTTCATTTCCGGCAACCTACTTGTATGGGCCATGCAGCTCCAGAAGCTACATCGTTCAATCTATTGCTTTAAAATAGTTTTGGTTCGGTCACTGCTCCAATACCATTAATGCCTTATTCAGGTAATCTTTTCAAATGACTTGCAGCACCCAAGAGCAGGGCACCCTAAGAAAGCCTAAAAAACCGAGAATTGCCATATTCTGGAGTAGCACACAAGAAAGAAAAATCACGGCCGGACAAGTTTTGACAGACCAAACAGTCCAAGTCCCGCGACAACGAGGCTAATTCAAGGAGGGGGACCTTACAAGTCTGATGAATTGTTTCTGAATTAGCCAAGTAAAGCTCTGTCCCTTTCAAGACTGAACTGTTGATGTTCGTGATGGATACTTAATAATTGTAAATATTCTCATGATGATGACATTAAGTAGTATGGCGATTCTACATTTCAAACCATGTATGTCCAAAATTTTTATGTGGATGCGTGGTTGTTCCATGAAAGAGAAAGAGGAATAGAGACAGAGCATACCTTGTGTTGGATTCGTGGTTCTTGGGATCTTGCATGAACAAAGACAGATACAAGTATGAGAAGGGTGGAGAAAGAGAGGAAAGGAGTTTCATCTGGGTTTTACGCACAACTGAAGAGCCTTCTGCTCCAATCTGTGATCCCAAGATGGGGTTGGCAATGTGCTTCTTTTCTTTTGCCTCCATTCTTTATTGTAATCCTCCTCCTCCTTTTGCTTTGGCTGCCATGATTCCTTCGGATTTAGAGAGAGAAAGACAGGGATTTGAAATTTCAAAGCCAAAGTAAAAATGTCACTACCATACTGCTTTTAATGTAATTACCAGGGTGCCCCCCCGCACCACGCCTTTATTGAATTCATTACTTTCTGGAGCATGGAAAAGCATGTGGAGTTAGCCTCAATCATATTTAGACCCTAAGTCTTTATGATTGCGGCAAGAGCAGGTCACTGAGGGCATTAATTGGTTTGAGACATGCTTGGCCTGCCTTTATGACATAAATATCATAAGTACCTAAACTGCCACTCTGCTCTTTTACATGTTATAACTCTCTTCGCCAACACTAACAAATTCTTATTTAATTTCCTCCTTTCATGTGGATGTCACTATTTCAACAACGCTCTTATGCACAAGGAATGATTTAATTCCCTTCCCATTAGTGTGAACCCGTGCTGTGCAATTATTTCACAAGCTCCACCACCTTTTCCTGCGTATCATCACCCGGGCCCTCCCAAACAAACAAAAGTGTACCTCTTTATTTTCTTTCAAGGAGAAAAATTCCCAAATGAAGTTAGTATTCATTCTTCATTCATATGCAACAGTTTCTCATGAAATTAATTTAATATTGAACGCCAAGGATGGCTTTGTTGGTAACTCTGTCTCCTTCCCTCATTTGTCGCTGTCCAGAGGTTGTTGTGGGCTCAATTTTCCGTCGTACATAAAAATTTGATTAAAAGCTTACGAGTAGGACTTATTCGAGGACTGACACTAGCAGGGCTATAATTAGAATTGGCTTCACTAATCCCTAAACCAGTCCTTTTTCTCCCCCCCCCCCCAATGGATGGCAGGGAGAGTCAAAAAGAATATTTGTCATCATCTTTTTGCTTTTTGTACATTGTAGACCATAGAAATTATTCTAGTGACTTTGGATAGGAACGAAGAGCTTCCAATCAAAAGGAGAAAGAAATAGACGGTGCTTGCTACAATGATATGGCGTCTGCAATTTCGCTCGGAGGACTTTCGACAAAAATGTGCGCGAGCGCGCGTGTTCACAGAACACATATTATGTGGGGGGAAGAAAGAACAGATGGGATTATGAGTGATTGGTAAATAGACGCAAAATATACGAAACCCAAGTATAAATGTCTAACCGGAAAGGGAATGTTCTCAGTTTTCAACTGAAACATAGCATTGTTTCTTGTCAGCAGGAGCCACCCGAGAAAATCGAGGGAGCAGAGTAACCAATTAGAAGGGAACTAGTTTCGGTGCTCATCTCATAAACTCATCAGATTTGAATCGTGTATACCTTATTTGAACGATCCAGATTTAAAATCTTTAATTAATTATTTTTAAATAGAATAAACTATTTTTGAAAGAATGATAGTTAAGAGATAATCACTATTTTAGATTCTATACATATTAAAATAATTATTTTGAATAAATAAAAATAAAAAACAAATCAAATCTGAACCACCCAAGTGAGATATGGACAGTTCAGATCTGATAACCTTATGATGCTCATCAAATGGATGAGTACCAAAACTGGTTCCATTCTGGATCCGCCATGCAAAATGATATGATGATGCGTGCTTGCCGAACCACGCATTCACATGCAAATATGGACTTAACACGTGCAATCTCTGATCCCATTCCCATCAATCATTTTAGGACAACCCGCGTTGTGCCATTCATAGTGATTCATTTATATCACCTTTTTTTGGGCATTGAATTCTAATTTCATTTTCTGAATCCTCTGGGTTTTAGTGCCTCGTCGAGAAGGCCTAATTCCAGCCTTTGCTAAATGCACGATAAACAAATGACTAATAAATTAGATTTCTCGTTTGCTATTGTTCTTTCTTTGAGGTTCATCGTAACTGACAAACAATAGTATTATCAGGATAGTCTGCTTGAAGGAGACTCGCACTTACACATACTTTCTTGTTTACAAGGACGAGTGCAGAAACTAAGTTGAATGAAAAGGCAGTCTGATCCTCGAGAAGTAGTAATACATTTAGCCCCTACTTTAGCTTTTATGAACTCACTACTCTATCTCATTGGCTATCAGGTTCCCCTGAGCTTTTCTTGCTCCAACCACCAGATCCAGCTTTGCGCTCCCCACGTTTCCTTTTAAAATTGGGAAAATGCACGTCTTTATACAAACAAGATTTGAGCGTTGATTGCTCCTGAGAGTGAGGCAAAGCAGACTTCAGTGCTATATTAGATTCCGTCGCTGGGATAGAAGCAGTGTGTGCACTTTCCTGATCACCTTTCCCTGCCTCCGGATGCTTCTCAGTGGGATTGTAATTTACACTTTTAAAGGCGTGCTCCTCTGCTTCAGCTGCTTCATTGTGTATCAACACGCTGTCTACCATCTGCAACCAACAACGTCAAAATGAAGCATTTTCAAATGTGATCGCAAGCCTTCAATCTACAACTCCCATTATTTTAAGCAACACATTCTTAATACATTCTAGATTTTATACACAAAGCCAGGAAAAGCAACTAACTGCATTATGGATATGCTTAAAGATCAAGAGCCATTACCTAGACGTAAAGAAACAAAACAAATTCTAAGGACACAATAATTTACTGACGATGAACCTTCCAGAACTAACAAATATTTATGATGGCTTGAAAGAATACACAGAAGTGCAACTAATCATTCATTATTCACTCTTCTTTGGTCCTGAGTTTTAGGGGCTTACTTATGTCCAGGCAAGGTAATTGCATTTAGGTCACAACCTTAAATAAATATCTAGCCTAACTTTAAAATGAGGAAACTGTGCAATATTAGCACACCCACACCCTAATTCCAATGTCATAATTATTATAAGGAAGCCCAAAAAGGCAAAAAAAATATAAAAAGTCATTAGTCCATGGAGATTTTGTGTGGCGAGGGACTTTGGTTTTAGCTTATAATCAGCTTCTGGCCTAAATACAAAAATAAAAAATAAAAAAAATCACATATCTGTTTACACGGAGAGTTGTTGATGCAGATGAACATGATTACCATGTAACGAGATGCTTTTTGTCATTATCATATAACTTTTTTTACACGTTAAAAAAATCAAAATAGATGGCATTCAGGCACAGAAAACAACTTTAGGGTCATAATCTGACGGGAACAGACAAAAATAATCAAATAATCGTTATCCAGAGGTTGAGACTTACATCTTCACATGAGTCCATGGTCTGGGGCTGAGGGAGGGTGACATCTGCAGCAGACAATAATCCCACTGTGCTCTCAATTATATCAGGAATAGTTGTGGCTTCTCCATAACTCGAGACAGCACTATCAGGCATAACCAAATCTCCAAAATCAAACTCAGGTGCATGCTGAGCTGAATTACAAATAGCGCCTGCTGACACCGTGTCTCCATTCCCAGCAGAGAATGCAGGACTATGAGCAGAGCTGGTCTGTGCATCACCATGGGGTAGAAGGCTCAAATTCTCTGAAGAAAACTTCATAGCATTTTTGGACATGATTGTGTCAACTTGACTCTTCAGCTTGTGGACCCTAGAATGCACGCTTTCAATTGTCCAAAGGAGCTGCTCCAAGGAACCATCACCATCGGTAAACTCAAAGAAAGATTGATCATCATTAATCCCAAATCTGTCAGTCAAATCGGTATGTGGGTCTGCAATCACTGCCCAGAGAATAGGAAGATAATCAGTCATCTACTTAAGATGCATATCAAATGTGATAATGCAGCATTCATAATGTAAGGCACTTGGCAGGTCATGATTGGCAGTGATGAATAACCTGGAAGATTTCTCTTTTTCTGCAACCCTCCTCTCAAAAGAGAAAGAGAAAAGGAAGAAAAAGAAAGTCAACATATACAAACTTCCAACATAATGCAGCTGACTTTTAAACCAACAGTTCCGTTTATGCTTCTCTTTTTCCACTTAAAAAAGCAATGCAAAAGAGATTAATGTTAACAGGAGACTTAGCATGCATTAGAGAGGGAACAGAATGAAGCGGAATCTCTAACCTGAATTGCCAAAATCATCAGCCAAGCTACTATCTGGGTCAGACTTCTTATTATCTACAGTATGTGAGAAAGAAAAAATGTCATACACTATCTCAAGTGAGAACAAGTAGTTGGTTATCAAAAAGGAAAGGCAAGAAAATCAGGAAAGATGAGTACAAAAGAAGTTCATACCAAGGTAAGAGAAAAGATAATGACGTGACATATAGGATCCTATATCAATTGTGTCTTCAATTTTCTTTCTTTTCCTTCTCTTTTTGGCCTTACTTTTGCACAAGGGACTTGAAAATGGCAGTGATTTTGAACCAATTTCTTCTAAAGTTAATTGATCAGGTGCCTTACATTTCCTGTTATCGAATTCCGCAAGCTCTTTGCTGTACTTTAATGCCTGTGACTCCATTTCTTTAATTCTTAGTTCTGTCCATTTACAGCGCCACATCAAAGGCCGTATAAAGTTCCTCCAATGATCTGTTAGCTTCTTCTTCCTATGGTTGTACAGGAAGTTAATATGAAAAAAAAAATCTAATAATAATAATTGCATATACAAAATACATCAGAAAAGAATATAAAATGCTTGGGATAATGGAATCAAGTTACCAAAAAAAAAAAAAAAGACACCTACTATTCACCATAAATTCCCAAAATGATAGGTATACCCTTTAGGATAAGCTAATGGAGCCAGAAGAAAATGGTATCTGTAGAAGGCACAAATGATGACAAAGAACAAAAGTAATGATAATGCTACATACAACAATATCAGCATTTACAGGTTGCAAAGCCATAAATTCCTCAAACAAGACTTTCAATTAGCAACTAGAACTAACAAGTAAATAATAAACAAGAATATGGCTTTTTGGTATACATGAATGTATATGCATTATCTAAGGATTTCAAGAGAGGTAAAAAGCATTTGAAACTATCCTTCAAGCAAAGACACTGGCATGCAATCTATTCTAATCACAGCTGAATTTTCCTTTCAATTTTGTATCATTTAACATCTTTTAAGGTTGTAATTGTAAATAGTTAAGTTTTCAATTGTTATAAATACATTATACCCATCAACCTTCTAATTTGAACATCTGAGTGCATAATATGGATTTATTAGAAACTTGAATCAGTGGACAGCAAATGCATGTGAATTCGTCTCTGTCTAGACATTAGATAGCAAGTGCTAAATCTATGATCAGTCAAGGCACTTTATTACCTCATTGGAAAAGCAGAGCCAAAAGCATCAAAGGCGCATGACAAGCCTCTGTCACCTAAGAGCTCTGACTCCACTTCAGCTTCACTCAGTCTAGAACTAGTTTCAGGGTCTGACATGGTGTCAGCAAATGAACTTGAGTATTCAGTTGCATCAGGGTCATTATTTTTATTTGATGCAAAATCAACTTTATTTGTCCAGCTTACTACATCAACCTCCATGTCTTCAGGGACCTTGGTACTTTTAATTGGTTCATCCAGAAAGGCCTCCGCCTTAACAATGGGCTTCTCAGAGTGACTCGCACAACTCATACCTTCTTCTTCCACCTTGCCCTTTGCTGCTGCAACTTTCAAAGCAAAGTTTGGTTTGCTCCCTTTGTCCTTGTCTGAAATTGGACGAGCAGGGCCCATGAGATTGTCTTTTACAAACTAAGCTCCGTTTTACCATTAACATCTAGGAGACACTCCTATAAAGTTAGCCTGATCAAATTCAGAATGTTCAGGGTCATGAATAAAATCAACCAATCTCATTAATAGCACGTTTACATTGGCTTCAAAGAAATCTGAGGCATTTAACCCATGCCAAGATGTGAATCCACCCCCCCCGGGGGGGTGTGGGGAACAATCATGTAAGAAACTTTAACGACTATAATTCAAAAGTGTGGATGTATCAATAACAATATAAAAAAGAGAAGAAGAAGAACCAGAATTAAGAGCAAGTAAGGAATAAACGCTGTGGAACTGTTTCGTAGTTTGAAGACCTACTTCAACATCAAAATGCAAAGCCAAGCCAGGTTGGGTCAAAACAATTAACAACTAAGAATTACGGCACCAAAATTGTACTTTGCAAGCAAGATGGAAGAGGGAAAATGTTAGGAGAAAAAATACGTTCTCGTGAGAGAAACTATCCTCGATAAATCAGGACAATGAAGTGTCAAGTGATTATAAACGACACATTGAAAACTTAGTACACATAATTAATCATAAGTTCACTAGTGCATACCAAGAACGAAAGCCTCAAAACAGCTAATATCGCCGAACATATTTAGAGGCAAAACAAAGGGAGGGAAGATCAAATTAAGTTAGTTAAAGACAGCATAGAAATTGGACATGACTGCATGCAGTTACAAAGTTGAAACGTAAAACAAAAAAATTGAGTGAATGAAGACGAAATTAGAAGAAAACGAGCAACGCATAGTGAAACAGAGACATGGAAAGAGTTTTTTTTTTTCTCTTTCTCCTTTTTTTGCGGGCAATGTGATACTGGAGAAATAAAAAGCTGGAGCAGCGGGAATTGTTACGTGCATGCGTATTGAGTAATGAGAAGATTTAGAGAAGAACCAGAGAGGAAGGAGAGGAGTACCTGGGTGAGGGGTGAGGGGTGTGGAGTGAGTGAGAACCGAGAGGTGAGCATGGTCGGTGTTGGCGGCGGGAAGGACGAAATGCGAAGTTAACGTTATAATGCATAAACCTAGTTGACTCGCGAGGCGCAGCACCGCGCAGCAGACCTGAGATTTAAGAAGGCAATTTAACTTCCCGCAATTTATTTTCACGCGCGCCGGCTCCTTCCTTCCCTTCCTTATATTTAGAAATATTATTATTATTAAAAATATTTTGCCAGGTATTATTGTTAAATAATTCAAATGCTGCATTAAATCGTTACAAACATCCTGATCATGAATACGGAATATGGGAGGTTCACGTAAAGCCATAAAATCAACAAGGATTTAATGAGCCCGTCTTCTTGATCAGTGTGTGCGCTCAATATGTTTTCTAAATCCAAATTTATAATTAGTTGTAACAATCCAATCTTTCAATAGAAAATTTTCATCTCCTTCATAACGAACTTGTTTTTAATGAGATTCGAAGCTTCAATATACATTGAAAATATCACTTTTCTCAGGCCTATATTTCATTTAAAATTTTAAGAACCAAAACAATTGAGCTGAATATGGAACCAAATTATTGTCTAGTAGTATAAACACAAGAGAAAAACTAAGGAATAGTTTAAGAGCCAGATGAACCAGCTCTAAACTCGTTAAAATTAATAGAACTGACAGTTGGACTAGTTGAGCTGTTTGCATTTTTTTTTTTTACCTTTTAAAATTTTTAAAAAATTTAATTGATATTTCTAAGCCATAATTTTCACTTATTTATACCACATAACCACAGGAAAAGGGAGCAAAAGTAACAAATATACTAGACATATGCATGTACTCATGCACTCTTAAATTATAATTATAAGCTGTGAAATAAGTATATACGTTTTAAATGAATGTGATAAAATATCGATGGATACTACATTTTATTATATACTCCTTCGGTCCTTAATATATGACCCAATTGTTGAGTTGGTTTTGTTCCTAAATATAAGACCAATTTTTCATATTTATCATTTTCTCTAAATTATCCTTATAGATTCTTCCTCGACCATAATCAAGTAAAAGAGGGAGATGAAGTATTGTGATCATGGTGTTTTAGGAAAAATGTGTCACATTTCTTATAATTAACTAACTTACCTAACTTCCTTAATTTAATCAAATTAGTTAAATGTGTTTTATATTAAAGAGAGGAGGAGTACTATTTTTTAATTCAATTCACTATTTTATTATTATGGACGATAATTTTTTAAAATTTTAAGCACATATTCTTTTAAAGATATTAAGTTATTTATAACTGGTTCAACAACGGTCCAACTATTAAACCAAAAAAATAAAAAAATTATTTAGTTATTTACTCCGACAAGGGTGATGCTAAAACAATTGCTGATGAGCTGCAAGGCCCTAATTACCTACACATTTTCGCCCATCAAGCCAGTGAACATTGAGATTTATGCCTTTTTCTTTTTTGTAAATTCAGTGAATTTGCACGTTATTGGTCTATAAATAACGGACCTGATTGTCATCACTTTCCCGTCTATATAATGTATTGTTGCTGCGGGTTTCACATTAGATTGGCATTGTCATAAATTCTCACTCACTTGTCTATTCGATCAAAGCACCTATTGGAATGCAAATGAACGGCGAGAGACAGATCACATTACAGAACCAAACATCTCACTAGCCATGTCACGCGCTCGTAATGTCAGCGCATTTTATTGGTGAATTCATTATAACCTTCGTCTTTATGTTCATATTATGAGCACGCCGTGCAAGCTAGTTGGAACCAGTGTTAGCTTTTTCTAAAAGTATTTTCACGAGTTATTCCCTGCTCGTGCATAAAAAGGTTTTTTTTTATATCCTCATCTGTATGGTAACAGAACACACGGTGATTTTTATCCTCGGCCTTTGACGTATCATAGATCGCTTCTGGAGAGTTTGAGAAGCATTTTCGTTACCGCATCCCCATAAAAGGGGATTAAAGCTTCTGGAATACTTACCATCTCAATAATCATGCTTGGTTGATATCCCTATTCCTTCAGTCAACAACGTCTTCAACTCAATTGTCACTACCATCAGCCACACCTTCGCATGTAGCTTCATCATCATCTCGAAGCCCCAACATGCAAACTTCAACTTCTTTTTTTTTAAAAAAAAAAACTTTAATCTATGTTTTCAACTAACTCGTGAAAATTCAGGTTAAAAAAAAACTAAATCCTGAAATTTATTTCCAATTTTTTTTAAACATTACCTCCAGTTTTTAATAAAAAAAGCTAATTAACTTATTTGAATAGATTAAAAAAATTAGTTAAATTAGTTATTTGTAATAAATATGTGTTATTTTTTCTAGAATATCCTGGTAATCATGTATATTAGGTATAACTATATGCAATAAAATATTTAATATGTACCATTTTAAAGACTACTCTGAAAGAAAAAATAAATATAAAAAATAAAGTGAATTAGAATTTTATATTCAGAACCACATTAAATATCAAACTAGCTTTTATATTAAGGGTGTGTTTGGGTGACACCCCAAACCATGGTTTAGGGAATAATCTACCCAAACAGCCCTTCCAAAAACCAAAACCATGGTTTTGACTCCAAAACCATGGTTTTGGAAAAAGCAAAATTTTTTTGCTTTTGGAAAAAAAGGAAGAATGTGAGAGCCTATATGATATGTATCTTGTTATTTTTTTTATAAACATATTTTTTATAAATATATTTAATCTTATATTTTATAAATATATATACACATTAATTATTTATTAATTATATTATCTTATGTATTATTAATTATGTTGGTAAAAAACATATTATTAACAATTTTATTCCTTCAAATTAAAATATATCATAAAATCTATTTTTTCTGTAATTATCATATTAACTTATGTCTTTTTTTTAGTAATTTGTATATATAAAAAGTGCTTCTGATAACAACTATCCAAACACTCTCACTTCTCAGAATCACTTTTTTACAAAATTTATTCTTCACAGAATTTATTTTCCCCAGAATCTATTCTCCAGAATCACTTTTCCAAACCACGGTTTGGTTTCATCCAAACACATAAAACAGTCAGAACATATGCGTAAAAATTACCGTAAACTAGACATAGTCATTAGCTTTTATTGCAACGTTTCAAACTCAATATATTTTTTTCTATACTGTCGATAATGCTCATAAAAGTTGACATTGAGTCTCACGAGTTTTGCTAACACTATAAAAATAATAATGATTTTCTTTTTAAAAATTCTCTTACACCTCCGATCCTAAATATAAGATCCTTACCAGAAGAGTATTATTCTAACTTTGTGAGTAGTGAATAGCGTGATTTATTCATCGAGCTTCATACTCATTTATTGGAGATAAACTAATTGCTGAGTAAAGCGAGTTTAATTGTCGATCACCTCAAAGATTTGAATTTTATAAACGAAAAAATCATGTCAGGAGGAGTGCTGCTGCTAATTAATATTAATAATATTTTTTCAAATCCAATGGAATAATATTCCTCCGATTTTAAATATAAGATTCTTATATCCTTATAATAAAGGTTTTATATTTAGAACAAGAGAAGTATTAGATATCAAATATTATGCTAGAAAAATGTTAAGACACAGTCCACCCAAAAAAGGTTAAGATAAATGCTACGTATTAAAACATGCTGTTTCAACGTTTATACGAGAAGACAAGAATCTATTAATATGAACGCTGGGTGTAATTTAGCAAATGCCGCTCTTTGACGCACTCTCGCGCTTCAACGGTCCAACTTTGACTCTCTTCCTCGTTCGGTTTCTGGCCCTCTTCAACTTCAGCAATCCGGCATGGCCTTCCCAAATCCCCTAAACCCTAGAAGTGCACCGCTGAAACCCTGCAGTTCTTGATCAGTCATCTCCATTGTGAGATTATGAGCCCCCATATGATGGATTTGGCCCTGGATTTCCTGGTTCCGTCTTTGTGGGAGGTCAAAGTCACAGTGGCCACCTCCATGTTTGTGATAATCGCCTATTGGTTTTTCACGTACAGAACTGGAGACTTGGATGTTGATCGAGTACTTGTTGACAATTCCGCGGATGCTTCTGACGACAAAGACAAGGTTATTTTCAGAATTCGAGCATAACCCCGCAAGTTCATTGATCGATTTATTATCGGTGATAATCAAATATCAAGTTTTAAAGAACCACCTTACTGAAATTTTCTTCTTATCTTAAAACAACGCAAGATGTAATTTTTTAATTTACATCTCTGATGGCCTTTGAACATATTTATGAGAGATTTTTTTCTGTTGCTATAGCCTTTTTTTTAATCTAAAATTGGTTTTTTCAAGAAACCATAAACTTAAGAGGATGACTGAGATGAATTTGTTATGACCATGAATAATGGACCACAATCATTTATCAATTCGTTGGACAAATTAGTTATGGGAGGTTATGACCGTAAGTATTTGTCGACAGTTCGGTTTCTGTTCTCACCAGTTCAGACTGAAAATCCAGCTTGTTTGTATAATTTGATTATTCATACTTTCGCTTTAGTCGCTTCAACGAGTAATATTTAACTCGTTGACATGCAGTTCTGCACTTATTTTGTAGATGGTCCAGTTTAGAGGAGATTCTCAGACCAATTCGGCATATTTGATTAAGGTATATCATTTATTAGCCCTGCTGTCAAGAAGAAAACCTCCTTTAAGACTTACGTAATATCGCGAGGTGGTATATATTGATTTTGTCTGTCTGCTTAAATTCTGTCTGCAGTTGGAACTTTTGGCTGCTAAGAATCTTATTGGTGCAAATTTAAATGGCACGTCAGATCCTTATGCTATCATCACATGTGGCAATGAGAAGCGCTTCAGGTTTGGATAACTATATGGATACTTCATTTTGGCAAGTGTTCATGATGTGGAACATGTTTAGGCTGCTGCTAAGTTTGGTGGATTGAATTTAGATTTACATTAGTAGGTGTTTGCTTAAGAAGACGCAATGTTTCTAAAAGTAGTTTCTACAGTAATACTCTTGGCATCGGATAAAGCAAAGACTATAAGGGAAGGTATTTCTAAAACGTTTTGCGATAGAGAATTCATTTGAAAGTTTCTTGGCTGCCGTAATAGCTTGCAGATCTTGTATTTTTATTTGACTGGGCGTAAGTTTAACCAATTTTGGATTTTGATTTTATGTGGCGAACTGGTTTGTGCAGAGAGTTTTAGATTATTTTTCCCACTTGCTTGTTTAATTTGAGGCTTATAATATTCTACCTTTATCAACCTTGTATTTCTTTTTTTGTTGCTTTCCTTACAGTAAGCAAGTGATAGGTTACTTTGCCCAATTTTATTTGACTTCTGTAAATTGACAGTTGACCTTACCGGGAGAAACTTTAGGCCTTGCTTTATGGATTAATACAGTATATATCTATAATACGTTACTAACTCCTAATGCAGGAGATATTAAAGTCAAATGCACACAAAACTCGTGTGAATCAATTGATGTATATGAAGTTGCGTGAGGGTGAATTACTAATTTGATTTTTGTGTATTAGAATGATCTAAAAATATTTGCATGCATAATAAGAGGCTGACTGAAGCTTAGCATGGTGGTTTTATGTTCTTTCCAAGCCAGCGGCATGGTCTTATTGATCAAATTATATATAGAATGAACCACATAGTTCATCTGGCCTAATAATCTGTTCTATTACCATGCAGTTCCATGGTTCCTGGTTCAAGAAATCCTATGTGGGGTGAGGGATTCAATTTCTCTGTTGATGAACTTCCTGTCCAGGTACCTTTGTAATCTAATTGATGTGCTTTTGTAATCTATTTGATATGGAATAGGAGTACCAAGTGTTTGCAGCTGCTGTGGGGAGTTGCAGCAGTCTGTGGGATTTATCTTCATCTGAGCAGATCTACATCAATTTTACTGCTAAGCACAGAATATGTTTCATTATTATAAAACTTTTCTTCTAAGGACTTGTTCAACATATATGTTTTCCCCTTTCATTTTTCCTTCTTGTAAATGCGCAAGTTTTCTGAATTTTTGGACTATTTCCATGGCCAAAGAGCTTTAGTTGCCTCTTAACTGTATACTTTTCACCTTTAATGGTGCATATACTTACGTCTCTTCATATTTGAATTGACTTAGATCTCACCGACAATGTATTTCAATGGCTTATTCTTAGTTAAATTATTACAAATTCATTGGCTCATTGTAATTAATTATTTTTTGCCTTTATTGTTTACTGGGTGAGAATATGATTTAAGTTGTTTGTTACTCTATGGAATTTGGTTTCCTGCTTCAATTATAAATAATATTTATTCTGAGGCTGATCGAAGTTGTCATTAAATGTGTGTGTGCGTGTGTGTGTGTATTAGACCATTCATCCTGACTAATAACCGACAAAGGAGGTGTTTTACATGCTTTCTTCCCGTCAATAAATGCTAATTAATTTACTGATTAAATCTGTTATATTGGTTTCCTTGAAACTGACTTCTTCTCCCGCTGACATGGCAGATTAATATCACCATATATGATTGGGATATTATTTGGAAAAGTGCTGTTCTAGGTTCAGTGACTGTTCCAGTTGAAAGCGAAGGTCAAACTGGTGCAGTATGGTATACATTAGATAGCCCATCAGGGCAGGTAATATCAAATTTTTTAATAACCTTGTTTCTTTTAATAGGCTTTGGTTTGTTTTATTTCACCTCCTAGCATTTTATTGCCCTCCATAGAGCATCACAAGTATGTTCATTGATTTTTAGGTTTGCCTTCACATCAAAACAAGAAAACTGTCTGCAAATTCTTCCAGGTGAGCCTCATTTTAAGATACATATGTATATCTTGAGTTCGAAATTGATGACTGGACTGAATGTTAGTACGGTGATCATTGTCATATCATATGTTACTTTTGTAGTTGGTCTAGTTCTACTATTTATGAATTGACTAATAGGATGAATGGCTATGTCGGAGTCAGCACTCGAAGAAGGATGCCTACAGAAAAGCAAGGGCCAACGGTTGTTCATCAAAAGCCAGGGCCTCTCCAGACAATATTTAATCTTCTTCCGGATGAGGTTACTGAAATTATACTAAATTTGTTTTATTTTATCAAGGATTAGTGATGTGAAATTTTTGCCTTTCTATTTTTGTCTTAAGTCATATGCACATGTGTATGTGCACATCTATGTTGTCTCCTCTTCATCACGGGCAGTTATGTTTGTGAATCTAATGGACAAGCTATCTTTTTCAGGTTGTTGAACATAGTTACTCTTGTGCACTTGAGAGGTCATTTTTGTATCATGGTCGTATGTATGTCTCAGCGTGGCATATTTGCTTCCATTCTAATGTGTTCTCCAAGCAAATGAAGGTCAGCTTATCCACCGGATCTGTCTAAGATTAAGTGAAGATTATAATGATATGTCATTGCTCATAAAATAAGTCTTTCTGCTTTATCACCAAGACATTGTTAGATTCATTTTAACACTTCTTTTCGATAATAGTTCTTAATTAAAATTACCAAGATAGATTTCCCGTTTAAGGTACTGAATAGGAAGAAAAGTCGTTCCACTAGTCAAGTTAAAGGGTTAAAGTTTGCTGTAAAAAAAAAAAAAAAAAATCTCTTTGATTGAAAATGAAGACAGAAAAATCGTGGGATTTCTCTGGCAGTGTAATTTAGTTCTCATTTTGCTTTATGCATCACATATTATGAGTATTGGGATTGCTTGAATGTAGTTGAGGTGACTGGGGAGAAGATATTGCCACATTGAAAAGCCTGAGTCCAGGTGATCGGGTTGGGTTGCCTGGATCTATAATTTTTTGTTGTTCGAACCTGAAGTTTGATATACAAGTTTATTATATGCAACCTTTTTTCCTTTGCCAATGCAGTCAATCTATTGTTGTTAATTACTCGAAGCTGATGTTATATGGTTCTTTTTTTGCTATTAGAACCCATTTATATTTTACTTATATGGGTGTTTTTAACATCTGCCAGGTGGTTATTCCATTTGAGGATATAGATGAGGTAAAGTTTCTCTTTCTATTCTTTTGTTATTTTTGCTTCCCCATGCATATGAACTTACATCCACTGGAATTATTTTGGTTTTTGGAAGATTCGAAGGAGTCAGCATGCATTTATTAATCCTTCTATAACAATTATTCTTCGTATGGGTGCGGGTGGACATGGTGTGCCTCCTTTGGGAAGTCCTGATGGTTAGTAATTAGTTGAAATAGTTTGCCTTTAATGTTTTTTCTTGCACAATGAAGGAATATTAATTATTTTATTGTGCAGTTGTTTAATTAAAATTCAGTCCTGATCTTTTGGCTCTGTGATGGATATTTATAGTATCTGAAATATGCCATTTGTTTTAGTACAGGATTTTCTATCCTTTGTTCATGACTCTTGCTCAGACAATGATGGACATCTTGTTATATTACCGGGCATTTTATCTTAAAACCTTTCTTTCACATAATACCAATGAGAATGTTTTGGCAAAATTCTTTTAGCGAATGGCTGCCCTTTTAGATGATATTACTAGTTTCGCTTCTTTGTTTCAGGCAGAGTAAGATACAAATTTGCATCATTTTGGAATAGGAATCATACATTTAGAAATTTACAACGTGCAGCAAAGACTTTCCGTGAAATGCTGGAAGCTGAGAAGAAGGTTGCTCCATCTCCATTTCATGTTCTTAATCTCTTATATAAAATAACTATTTTGGAGTATGCACACTTCTTTCTTAAGTTAATATATTTAAGGTCCTTTTTTTTCAATCAAATTTGAAGTTGATCATCTTAAACATTTTCTGTCCTATATCTAATCAAGACTAACTCAATAGTTTTAAATTTAAAATCCACTTGTTCTTATTTGATTGAATAAAAGTACATTAAATATATAAGCTTAAATACCTGATTTCTCTCTCTTTCGAATAGAAAGTAGTAGAGAATCAAAAATGTTAATCACACTCTTTTGCCATGTTACATGGTTTGATAATATACGTTCAGAAACTTGCAATTTTATGCATTAATTTTGGCAAATAATCCTTCTTGATTATTGAAATTGGGGGAGCTACTTTTTTTTTTTTGGAAAATAAAAAAATTAAACTTCAGCTCCCCTTGATAAATAGTTTTGTCTGTGACTGTTGAAATGGATTAACTTTCCTTTTATGATCTTACATATTGCGACTAATTATTTATGTTCTCCCACAATCCGTTAGAGTTTGAAGTGAATAGAGGTACATCTGAAGGCATGACACAGTCAAAATTTTTTATTATTACTATTCTTGGTAGGAAAGAAGATTCAGTATGTAAAATGAGAATTCAGTAAAGGTAGACCTTTAAATGCAGTGAAGTTGGAATATGTACTAAGTTTAGAACTGTTTAGCTAACTGCCTTTTTTTTTTTTGTGCCTTTGATATTTCTCCCAGACATCCATAATTGATTTTGTGACCTTTTACCCCAAAAAGTTTGAATTTGTGACTGATGAAGAAGCTTCCCGTCCTGTGTTCAATAAAAATGGTTTGTCATAATATTCCATTTCTACTATAGATAGCCATTACTTGCAGTCACTGATAAGCTAAAACAAAGAACACAAGAGATAGAGATGGGTGGAGAATTTAATCTGGATACATTAAAACAAAATGTGTTTTATATGGATTCTGAATTGATTGGATGCTTCATGTGATTATTTTGCCATTGTGTAGGAAAATGCAGAGTCAGAATTGCGTGCACATAGCAGTTCTGTTAGGGGAAATAAGATACCAGATAAGGTTCCTGAAGAAAAAATGGGAAAAACTGGAACGTCTCAACCTTTTGTCAAAGAAGAGGCTTTAGTTGGTATATATAATGTAAGCAATTTTCCACTTTTATCTCCAGGAATTTGTTTGTCATTGTAAACATTGGGATATAATTGATATGCTTCTCCAGGATGTTTTCCCTTCCAAGGCTGAGCAGTTCTTTAACTTGTTATTTAACAATGATTCAAAATTTACAAGCGAGTATCGTTCAGTACGAAAGGATACTAATCTAGTGGTGAGTTTTTCTAGATTGCTTACTGTGGACCCTTTTGGACATTGTTGATTCTAGTTATATCAAAGATGAAGTAAATTACTTAATCACAAACTTAGCTTCTATGTGGTGAATGACTGTTTATTGATTGCATGCTACCTAACTAGTGTTGGTCTGAGAATGCCAGAACCTGTAGGTCCTCTTCCTGTAGAAGGCAAGGTTAGATGCAGAATGCAAATCATTTGCGCTCAGGAATATTTTAAATCTTAGCATCATTGTGATGCACACCAGATAATTTCTTATGTTACAAGCCCATATTTTTTGGACTGGATTCACAAAAATTGAGTAGAATTGAAATTCATCTGAGGAAAATGTGCTTAGATACTTGCAATAAACTTACTCCTTAAGTATAGATATTAATCTTTAGGGATTATGAAAGCATGTTTGCTTTTGTGAATATAAAAAAAATTAGTATGACTGGAAATAAAAAATTTGACAATACTAGTAAAAAAGCTTCAGCCAGAATATTTCTGGTAACATGCTTGAGGATTCGTCACTGGAAGCTTGTAATGTGTTTACATGAAAGTTCATAGTTTAAGTTTTGTGTTGGACTAATGATAGAAGCCAGAGCTTTTAGAGGCAGAAGATCTTATTTTTTATTTGACACAGATCATGTTACATGTAGGAGAGACTAGGTTTAGCTGCGTGCCAGCCACTCCCGAGAATCTTGCCAAAATCATGGAACCAAATAAAAGATAATAAAAAAAACAGAATAAATAACTGATCTGGCTGAAAATAAAAAATTAGATGACAAAAAAACAACTCCAATTAATGCCCGAAATATTGACAATATCCACCAGATGCTTGCAATTTCAGGCTTCTAGTGGGGAGATGGGGCTGAGGGTTTGATCTTGGTTAAGAAGGAAATGTGTTTGAGGAGGAAAGTTGTAAGTGGTTGGTTAAAATGATGGCATTATTTAAGGATATGACACTGTAAAGAGGTACAAGAGCAAAGGCATACGGATCAAACCTTGTTTCATCGAAGCAGTTAGTATCTTTAATCTAGCCTTCTCTTATGGCAGTAGTAAAATTTTCTTTTCCATTTCCAAGCCAACCCGTTTGTGACACATTTCTAGAACCAGTCGTGGTTTGTGCACCACCTCTTCATTAGCATAATATGTTGCCGAAGCAGCTCTATCCTGAGGAACACTCAAGTCACTGCTCGTCTAATTTGTGACTACTTTCATAAATGTGATTTTCCTCATTAATGCCAATCTTTTCCTGCATGTTTGTGGGGTCGCATGGCAGCTTTTGAATTAGCTTATCCGAATTTTCAAGCAGCTGGGGGTCTTTCTTTTTTTTTTTTGGGTTTCGTTTTGGCCGACTATTGACAATGGGTTGGTTTACCCTGTTCCGGACTTTTTTTTTAATGGGATAATGGAGGTGTTTTGAGGTCCTTTGGAAGTGTGATTTCTTTCCAAGGTTTTCAGGCTTGTTGGTGGAACCTAATGCCGGAGTTTCAACTCAGCATTTTCTTTCCTCTCATCTCTTGTGGGGGTTGGGAAAGCTTTTTGAAGTAAATGTTTCCTGCTTGGTTACCCTTGTTCTGCTCTTCTGATTGTTCCAGAGAATTTTTTATCTTCCTTTCATGCTTGTTTTCTTCTTGTCCTTGATAAATTCTTCTGTCATTAAAAATGAGATAGTCTGAAGTTGTTAATCTCGGTTTCTGTGCATGATTTGGAAATTTTACAGTGTGGTTATCCAGTGCTTTTTACATTTTATAGTTTGGAAGTTGTACGTTGTTGATTGCTAGTGCTTTTTAGTTCTTCCTAACCTGACTTGGCTTCTTTCACCATAGTTGATAATTCAGAACATGGAATGACGTAGTTGCTCTAGCAATATGATTGCTGTCTTACTTGATTAGGAAAAGACCTTGTTAAATCTTGATTTATGTGTGAAGAAGACTATTTGTTGGTTACTGTAAAAATTCTTTTTTGCGGTGGGCTGATTTGATGAACTGGTGCTATTTGAACATGGAATTTTCAGATTGCCGAGTTCTGGCCAAATCATTTGCCATGTTATGCTTAAACATTATACGTGTGTTTGGATTTAAACTTTTGACAAGCAATTAATCCTTAATTGAGGTCGTATTTCTCTCTGCATATACTGTATCCAGATGGGACAGTGGCATACAGCAGATGAATACGATGGTCAGGTCAGAGAGATAACCTTCAGAACCCTTTGTAACAGTCCTATGTGCCCTCCAGACACTGCCATGACAGAGTGGCAACATGTTGTTCTATCGCCAGACAAGAAAAAATTGGTGCGATTGCTTTCATCTTGTTAGTGTGAAGTCCCAAAAAAAAAAAAAAAAAGGATAATGATAACTGTGTTGCCAATACCTTCTGCAGTCTAATTACTTTAACTATGAAAGTCCTTTCCTTCTTTTTCCTCCTAAACCTCCTATATATATTTATTTCTTGCCATTTCTGATTTCTAAAGCAGTGTTGCCTATTTGTGTAGGTGTTTGAAACCGTCCAACAGGCACATGATGTACCATTTGGGTCCTATTTTGAGGTATAGAATACTTTGGACATCTTGGGTTAAGGCTCAATTATTATTGCTAATTTTAATGCCTGCCATTTTCCCCCTAAAGGTTATTATTGGTCTGTTTATATATGATTTTGTTAGTTATTTATACCTTCTTTCATAAAGATATGTGGCACTTACATGTATGTCTGGTCAAGAAAACTCTAGTGGCATTAAGTGAAGGGATGCTGGTGTAATCCGTTATGAGTATGGTATTTTACAATCTTGGTGAACATTATAATTTTGAAAATATGGAAGAGCCAAGGACGGAGAAAAGGAGGGGCTTAGACCAAATATGTTACTGATCAAACTCTCAATAATTATGTCATGTAAGATTGGCCCTTTAACCTCTATTTACTGATCAAATGCTAAGAAAGCACTGTTTGGCGCAGAAAATGATGTGTTGGCTGTCTTTAAGAATTTTTGCAATGTCTTCATTTTATAGATTTCAGGAAGTCTGCGTGCTCCATTATCTGGACTTATTTTATTGTTTGATATGCAATAATCAAAGAATAGATGATATCAAGTTCTCTGTGTCAACCAGGTGCATTGTAAATGGAGTTTGGAGGCGATTAATGAAAGTTCAAGTACGTTGGACATAAAAGTGGGTAAGTTTGGAATGAAACTGATGCCTGATTAATTTTTTACCCATCCCTTGAGCATGCCTTAGGTGTTGCAGTCCCCTGCTATTATAAAGTTAAATTAAGTCAACATGGCATATAAAAAGAAGGAAGAAGGAAAGGAATAAGCCCTTTTACTAATTTTCTCTTTGCTTTTTTATTTATTTCACATTAATTACATTTTCATAAGATATTCTTTTTATATCTCATTTAATTAAAATGAAGGTTCTAGATAACCTTCCTCCAGCTGATTAGATACAAAGGGACACTAATCATTGTCAAGAGGGATGTCAAACATGCGGCATTTACAGCGTTGAATGAGGCGTCTATTCTATGGGATAAAATAATAAACCATAACTCTCAAGTTGCCAGACGACAAATTTTTCGCTTGCCGTGCAAAGATTTGTCTAGCATCGCAGAATAATCAAATTGAGTAGAGATGATATAGAGAATCAAAATTTTTATCCAAGAAAAAGAAAACGACAATAAAAGTTTGGTTTATCTTTAACCAGAAGGCCATTCACCAAATAATAGCAGAAATTAGTTACGAATCAGATAGCGAAGAAGTTATATGTGCTTATCCGGACCTTCTGTTCAGTAATTGGCTTGAAAATCAAGTCCCAGTCCTAGAAGTTGAATCAAATTTGAAGGATGAATTTGCTTTCTCGTTATAAAGTTAGACACAGTAACAGTAGTATTTAAAAGTTTAGTGTTGCTGGGCATAAGGTTCTCTTTGGAGCCCCAAAAAGCAGAGGTACAAGGTTCTCTTAGAATTATAGTGGGGCATAACCGCAAGCAGTTGTGGGTTAGTCGTCCAGACGACTTTCTGCTTCCTGTGGAAATAACGTGTTCACATTTTGCACTGTGTTTAATTTATTTCAGTTTTTTGAATTAGGCTAGAATTCCGAGCTTTGAAGGGAACAAAATGAAATGCTTTGAATGAAATCTGCCACCGTCTCCCTACCCCCTTGCGCTACTATTTAACTTAAATTTCATTAAGTTAGGAATCAAGTTAGGTCAATGTTTCCTGCAGGTGCGCACTTTAAGAAATGGTGTGTGATGCAATCTAAAATCAAGGCTGGGGCAATCAATGAGGTTGGTTGACTTCTGATTGACGAATTTGCTGCATCATAGCGGTTGCGTTGATTTCATTAGTTTTTAGTAATACCTTCAGATATTCAAAGTATTATGGTTACTCAATGCAGTACAAGAAAGAAGTTGATGTCATGTTAGAAGTTGCCCGATCTTATGTAAACAACAACGCTTCTGGTGGTGAGATTGACACGGCGGTTTCAACCCCCGCAACTTCTGACAACTCCTGAAGTTTCTGGCTGCTTCGGATCAGGATTTCTTTCTGTGTAATATTGTAACGCCCCCCACCCCCAACAAAAAAAAAAAAAAACTTTTCACTTGCTGAGCCCCAGAAGTAAATGTGGTGGCGGTAGGTTTGTCTCGTGTATCTTCTCCTTCAGTACTTTCAGGATGTCATCACAAAGGATCCTGGTGTTTCCACGTTACGTGAACGCTTTTATGGAATTTTGATGTTCTGGTTGTTCATGTGTTTAAATGTTTTATCCAAGGTTAAATCTCAAATAGGAGTGTTCATATTTAGTGTGTAACAGTATTTCGAACAAGATTATCTTTAATAGAAGGGTACCTGAACAAAAAATTAATATCAAAGCAACTATTAAAATGTAAATGTAAAACCCAAACAAGGAAAATCTTGTTACCTTTGTTATACTACTGAATCCTAATATAAAAATTAGATAATTAATTTCAAAATATTAAGAAAATTAGTTAAATTAGTTAATTCATAAATGTATTGACTTTGTTAAACTTTTTTTTTTAAGTTACGTGCCTTGAAATTATTTTTTGATGGGAACATTTATAATCAATTGAGATATTCTAGAAAACATTATAAATTGTTCACCAAAAAAAAAAACAGAGGAAATATTATAAATTTGAGAGATAAGGTTAATTAATAACTTCTAACTAATTCTTATATTAAGAATTGGAAGTAGAACCATTTTGTCAGAGTATACGCAAAAGATAACATAACATTTCTAATAATGTTTTTTTTTTGCCAATAAACATTTCTAATAATGTTAATATTTATGATTTTGCCCTCTAAAATTAATTAATATTTATAATATCTTGTCCTCATGCAAAGATCTAGTTATATATTAGTAATTATATTCTTGTTAGCATTATTCAATATTAATTTTTATTATTAAAAAATAAAAAATTTTAGTTTATAATTGTCCCTTTGTTTCACTCTGAGCGTTGATAACTTTTTTTTGGCCATGACGTGCCTATTTTAAGAAACTTGTGATCATGATTGCTTGAGCCCTGTCATTTCACCAGCAATATTTTTTACTAAAGTATTGGTATGTTCTGTCGAAAGTAAACTCTATTTGAGATAGTTTCAAGCATTATTACACATGGACATTTCAATACTTTAAGCGGAAATTTTGTACTGGGCTTTTACAAGATACAAAAATGGACTAATAAAAAAAAGGAGGAGCTCCAAGCCCAGAAATATCAGTGGGCCAGCCTACATAGGAAGAGCAATTAAAAGTCAAAGGAGTAACCTTCGCTAAATCGGACTATAGGAGTATTACTTGACGACATCTGGAGAGGGGCTTCGGGAGGCCAGAGAAGATGAAGATGAAGGCGTTGATCTTCGGAATCGCTACAGTTGTGATATTGGCAGCAGTGCCTTTGGGCAGTGCAATGGAGCAACTAAGCTCAAGAGAATGTGAGAATCTGGGCTATACTGGTCTTGCTTTGTGCTCTGACTGCAATACTTTCGCCGAGTATGTTAAGGACAAGGGTCGATCCCCTAAACCTTTTTCTCTTGATTCTGCTTTATTCTTTCTACAGATCCATGAGTTTCGTTGTTCGTTCCGTAGACATCTTTCTCTGGGTTCTTCTCTCCGTATTTTTTCAGATTTCGAAAACGATATCCTCTTCTAAATCCTAATAGGCCTGGAATCAAATGTTCGGCTTCTTAATTCAACTCTAGCCTTGTGTATGGAACTTGTCGATTGTCAAGAACTTGGTCATCGGATAGGAGAACACCTTTTTTTTTTCCGGGGAAAGTCATATTCTTACATTACATTTAAACACAGCTTGCAGCATCAAGATTCCGTCCTTTTCCCTGTTTCCGGTTGCTGTTTCGTTAATATTAACATGCATCATAAACTTCTGTCTTAAACTTTGGCTGCAGAGCTGGTATCGGACTGTCTGAAGTGTTGCACGGAAGATTCCAACGATGCCATGACCAAGGTTCGTGTATAGGATTTCTGATGCCCTCCTCACGCTAAATAAATGTGCTTCAATATTGGGTAATTTATGAAAGAATTTTTGTCTCGCTTATGCAGTTATAAGCGCATGACAATCTAGACAAATACATATTTGGTTGGAAATTTATTTTGCAATTTACTAGTTTCCATATAAGATGAAGGATGATTCTCTTTCGTTCCTTCTACTCGCCCTACTTTGTTGAATGAATCTTTTGCTGTGAAAGAAAATATTTCTGTAGCAAGTGAAATGCTGTGTTGAAGGAAATTTATTTTCAAGAGTGAAGGTAAAATTAGATAATATTGTCAACTCATAATATTTCGCATGCATCTCCCGGATCAGAGTATTTTCTTGGGCCAGATAGTAAATGTTGGTTACGGAGACTGGACCTTCGTGAGTGTGTTTATCACTTTATCCTCTATCGTTGCAATTACATTAATTTTGATCTCAACATTCCTCGATTTATTGTTCCTTCGTTTTTAATGCTTGTAATAAATATATAGATTAGGTACTCTGGAGCTTTTTTGGAAGTCTGCATGAGGAAACTTGTTTTCTATCCTGAGATTGTGGGCTTCATTGAAGAGGAAAAGGACCAGTTCCCATCAGTTAAAGTTCAGTATGTTTTCAATTCCCCTCCAAAGTTGATCATGCTGGATGATGCTGGTCAACATATGGAAACAATCAGGTGAGAACTCATGACGATACATAATAAAGCTACTTTGTGAGATTCTCATGATTTAGCTTTTCTATTGGTTGTTCATTGATATCATTCGGTTAAAACATCATCATAAAATTTTTTTGAAAAAATGTCAAACTGACAAAGGTTTTGTAATCTATATAGAGTCCATAAGAGTAGCTCCAGCAGTTCTGAGAATAATTTATAAGCGTGCTTGTTGAAAGCCTTTGCCAGTCACGTAGCAGCAATAGAGTTATAGTTTTCTCTTGAAAAAAAGAGACTGTGACAATTGACGACCATGCCTTCGCTGTACATTATGACCTAGGATTTTTCTGAAAAAGGTGTAAAGAAGTAGATTTTATTTATTTATTTATTTATTTTCCTGATGGGATGAGTTTCTTTCGTCTGCTTCAGAATCGATAATTGGAAGCGGGAGCATATCCTGCAGTTCCTGCGCGAGAAGGTGAAGCCGTTGGCAGCTCATTGAAAACCTTGAATCCGTTCCCTACGAAGCCTAATTATTTATATTCATTCTGGAGTGGGAATTCCTTATAAAGGACTGTTGGTACATAAAGTGCCAACTTTGGAGGAGTCATTAGACTAAACTTGGCCTTGCTACAATTAACCTAAATCGCTGCAAAACAATGATACCAGCGTCGAATGTAAAACAATGATACCTCGAGTTTTGTGATGGTTGATTTTCACGAGATAACGTTTCCCCACCTGTATGTGTTTTTATGGCAGTATTAGAAAATATTTACCAGGGTGCTGCCGGTGAACAGTTGCAGCCCGCCGGTAGAGAGAGGGGGAGGGGGTGTTGATTTCTAAAATGTCAACGTCCAACCGGCCTAAACCTTGCCCTTTGATTTGTTTAGCAATGGCATATCCTATTGCCTATTGTTCTTCAGACGATGGCCTTCAACGTGGTTGAGGCGTCCAGCCTTTGTCCGCCTAATTCCATTGAACGAGACCGTGGCCTTAAAATTTCGAACGCGGCCTGTGCTTAGTTCGAGATTCATTCCTTTTTTCTTTTCTTTTTTCCCTTCTGATACAAAAAAATGAGTTGAATTTTGAAGGTTCACTAGAACCAAAACATGTTTTTAGACTCAAAAAAAGATTACAGATATATTTATAGATAGTCTATCAATAAAATTTTTATATTAGTATATTTTGTGAATTATAAACCAATTTTTCATCAATAAGACTAAGAGGATATTTTGATAAGAATAAAACTATAGTTTTAAAAAATACTTTTATAGTATACAGAATAAATATATACGAAATAAATATATAAAAAAACTTGTCTCAATTTATAAAAGAGTGTTTCTAAAAAATGCTTCGAAAGTTATCCGAGCACCCTTTAATTCTTGTTGACCAAATCAGAAATAAATAGATTGCAGGAGTACAAAATGATAGCAATCCATACGAGTCATTATAAATTGTTTCACTCTGGAAACAAGGATAGTAAACTGAAGTAGCACCGCAATCTTAAGAACTAGCATTTATAAATATACAAGTTATCTTATAATCAGTATAAGAATACAAGCGGCTTGCCATACTTGATAGCTTGGGCATCGCCAGTTTAAGACGTTAAAGGCGAGGGAGGGGGTTTTGAATACTACAGCTAGGCCACCATGTGGGTGTCGATGCATGGATATGTTTTCCAGGCTCGAGCTACAAATTGCCATTACGGCACAGCAGAACGCCTCTTGTGCGGTTAATACAGAGATAGTTAACCCTCAAGACCGAGCAACTTTTAAACTTTTCACGCTCAATCTCATCTAATTAATTGGGTCAAGTGAAATTGCCAGGTTGGGATAGAAATAGGCTAGTCAAGCTGCGATGACGTGCTTTTGGTGGGGGCCCATATGTCTGCGCCATTGCTCTGAGCCACTCCAATCGTATACGACACAGGAACCAGACATAATCCTCTGCTCCTCAGGTTGCACGCCTCTACATCCTGAACGACAAATAAATATAATTAATTAATTTTTTAAAAAATTAAGTTAATTATTTACAATAAGTAAATATTCAACTTTTAACATATATAATTACTATAAAAACTATTTAAAAAAACAGATCAATATAAAAAACATAGTAAATTAAAATTTTATATTTAAAATCAAATTGAAATTCAAAAACCGAAGCTACATAAGAAGCCGCACTGTTAACATGTTAGTGAACAGTGCTAAATATGTTCAATACGTGCCTTTGAAAGAAAATGAGAAGAAAGCAAAGAAAAAAAAATTACCATCCCCTAGCCCTTATGGGTATTGTTTATCAACGCATCATACAATATTCAACTCCTTATTTTCTCAACAAATACTCCCTCCGTCTCCTTTTATAAACAACATAAGGCTCCATCAGTAGATCAAAAAATTAATTAAAAACAATAAATAAATAAAAATTAGAAGTTCTCTTTTTTCAAAATACTCTTATTTATGGAGAGAAAAAACATAAGAAAGAAAATAAGAAAATTATCATCATAAAAAAATTATAAAAAAATGTATGACGGAAAGATATGATAGTTTAAAAAATAAAATAATAAATATATTAAATATTAACACAAGTAAATACTGAGATAAAATAAGAAATTTGTTATAAAATTCAAGAAAACTTGCAAATATTACTCATTTATAAACCAGAGAAAGATAATATGTGTTGCTTATAAAAAAAAACGGAATGAGTACCGCCTGAGGCTTTGCGCTTGATTACCTTTTGTTCTTATTTTTCTTTCACCAAATCTACTTGCACTTGCAAGGGGATTTTTTTAAAAAGAAAAAAATATTCCTTCGATCCTAAATATAAAACTTACTCATCCGGTCCTAAATATAAAACTTATTTTAATTACATTATAAAATGATTCTCATATTTAAAACCAGAAGAATATTTTATAATGTAACATGACTTTTCCTTTCCCTCCGGACGGTTTGAATTCTCAACTTTATTTACGACAATCAAACCTCTTTCACTTGACCCACTTAGTGATGATGCAAGGTTATTTTTCTAGTTATTAAGAAAATGAAAATAATTTTATCCTGTCAATTTGCAGATACCAAGCGTTTAGCATTTAGATTCTTGAGAGTTTTCTTCTGGGGACCAAATTTAGAGTCCAGACATATCTACGTCTCATAAATATATATAAACTATAAAATTTCTCATAATTTGTTTGACTTATCTATGTCAAGTATGAAATCCACATTCTATTTATTATTATTATTATTTCCCCTTCCAAGCTTAATATTCGTCTCATACAATATAAAAAATCACAAAGTTAAATGTATTCATTCACATGGTAGTGATCATCTTATTCTCACCTGCGTTTTGGTAGTAGGAGAGCATTGCAGATAAGGAGCACTAAGTACCTGAAATAACAGCAAGGAAAATTTATGCGCATGACATCAAAGTCATGTTCAACACAGCTTATTTATGCAGGCCTATATTTGAGCGTATAAATTTACATTGATCGTTTACATTTCTACTTTTAAGTCTCTATGATGATTATGGTGACGGTTCTCTTTTTTCATGGAGATTCATCATTCTCTATTTCCCTTGTTAAGCATCACCGTGAAAAGCTGTCAGCTGTGTAGATTTGAACAATAAGGCTAAAAGAACTTGAGTAGGGATTTAAAATATCAATTTGACACATTTTGAGTTCAAATGCATGAATTTCTGTTTATAAGTTGACAGATCTCCTTTCTCTTGCTGAATAGAAGTTTGGAAAACACAACATCGACAAACTTTGTCTTTATCTCATTAAGTGAGGTTACCTAAATAGATCATATGATATTATGGGCTTAGTTTAGAGTCTATTTTTTCAGAAAACAGGCTTGGTATAAACTAGACCAGGGAAAAATTTGCAATGCTTTAGGTGGATTATGATAAGTGAAAATATATTCCACTGAAAGTTGCTATCAAACAAATTCACATCAATACGAGAAATTTTCTGCGACTGAATCACTTCGTCTAGCATAAGCATGTGCATCAAAATAGTGATGTATAAGCCAGTTACTAGACGGGTAATCAATATTCATGCGAATATCATAAGTAAAATATAGCAAGAAGGGCCAAACCTTAACTTGTTTATGAAGGAACCTGATATAGTGAGTTGCCTCTAAAAGGACCGAAGCAGTATCTGACTGCAGCAAGAATCAGAGAGGGAAGAGTTATTAGATTCAGCCTTTTCACTTAAGCCAATAATAAGCAAGCTATCAATCAAGTCAATCAAGCTTCTTTTTTCCCTTGTTTACCGTTTAGGCTATGAATAATTTCCCGTAAATTCCACCAGATATAAAGCAAATGCAAGAACAAATTTTTCATACCTTCCCAAACGGAGAAACGAGCTGCTGCAAGGCGACAATTCGTTCACCAATCTTCTCCTTTCTCTCCTATTAGCAGAAGAAGAATCTTGGTAAGAGATGTTACATAAAAGAGGAACAAAAATGAAAGCAAGCCTCTAGAAATATGATCATGAATATGTTGCATCTCTGAGCATCATGGAAACAAATCAAGACAAAGGAAAACAAGAAACCTTTGTGGAGATGGATAAATCGGCCTTGTGTCTTTTAGATGCAATAGAGGCATAATTGCTTTGATCCACAGAGCAGAGGCTCCTCTTTGGTTCCATCATCTTTCTAATATCTACCCCTTCTTCTCTCTGATAGAATCAACAAACAGAACATTCTCTAATAAGGAAGACAGAAGAAGATGGAGCAGAAGCAAAAGTGAAAATATTAAAAGGAAGCTCAACAAAACGGTTACAAAGGCAATTAATCACATATTCCATAAGAGTGGCAAGAATAGTTAACAGTAAGAATGGATTAGCCCCGTACTACCAAAAATTACAGCACTGTTTCAGGATTCTCCACGCTTAAAAGTCCAACGATCTCCAATTTCTAATACTCTAAAACAAAAAACTTCAAATAAATTTTCATAAATTGTAAGGAAGTAGTAAAAACAAAAAGAAGATTCACTTCAAGGATTGAGAAAAGGAACCCCATTATAGGGCCCCCCAAAAAAAAAAATGGAATCCACAGTTAATAATGCCCCAAGCTCCTAATTCAAAAGGAAGCTTCATCACATTCCTAAGTCGTAAGATCAGTCCAGCTGAACCAGGAGTATGCATAAAGGTAAGCACCATCAAACAGGATCTCATGTAAAGAGATTGATTTCGATTGAAGAAGCATCCAAGATAACCACAACCATTTTGGTGGTCGCGATCTCTATATTTAAACAAAAATTTATGTCATCTTTACCAGCATGCAATAAATAATAATGATAATAATGAAAGGATATATGTTTATAAAGATCAAATAGCAACATGTGCAGTCTCGGTCAAAATAATGCTCGCATTTAAACTAAGGAAAGCAAAGTCATCATCGTTAACTACCACCTCTACAAATCATGATTACAATCATTGAAACAAAAATGTCAGAAACACAAAGAGGCAACAGCTCCACCAGAACCGAAAATCATAGTCGGACAGCGACCCAAACAACTGCCATAGAAACCAAAAATCCTTCCGCGGGGCCAAGGGTCATGATACCACAGAGACTCTAGCATCGATCAGCGTAACCAACCCTCCTTGTGTTAATCGGGGTTATTATCCAGTAAAAACAACTATTGCAACCCGTGAAGACTGTGTTTTAGTAACGTTCTAATACTAATTAGTTTTTAATTGGGCGATGTTGGGCAGGAACGCAACTATGTGAGACAAGGCAAGCTCAGGTGGGCCCATTAATTAATTTGTATCATCATTCTTTAAAATAATCAAAAGACGGTGCATGAATGAATCTAAATTGAGCAACAAATCTTCCATGCCAGGGTAGTTTAATGTTAATGGACGGCTTCAGCTACACCAAGCAGGAGAATATTAAATAGTTGAAGAGGAAACGAAGATTGATGAGGAGAGAGTAGGGAGAAGAGCAGGATGTTGGGGAATCGTGTGATTAGAATGAGAGGAAGAGATCATGCATACAATAGCTTCCCAGAACCAGCTCCAGAGATGGTATTCAGTAGATTAAAGAGCTTACCGAGAACACAGAGTCAGCATTGCAGAAGGAGCTGGCCGTCATGGAAACCTTACAGCACAGTGTCCAAATTAAAGTCAGCAAGCAAGCTCAGCTCCGTCGCCAGTAGAAGCGATGGCAAATACTAACAAGTGTTAAAGGTTCAGGTGTAACTCGCAATATTCACCACGGAAATCACCCTCACTCCAACAAATCAACTTCGGAGGAGACGGACGGTGGGATTGTATCGAGAGTTGTGGGGGAAGAACAGACTAATGTCAGCAACGGCGTTTTATAAAGCGAAAAATACATATAATATTATATTATATAGTCACTTTAAAATAAATTATATGACAGCTAATATCCACCCAAGAAAGAAAGAGAGAGATGTTTTTCTCCCTTCGAGACACGAGCGAAATCCAAATTTTCAAACCCAAAAAAGCTTTGATTTGCATCCGCTTGCGTTGTCATAATTGTCCTGATATACTAAATAAAATTACGGAGGGGGCGCTCTATAATTTGTCCACATCAGGAATCTCTCTGTTTCACGACAAGACAAATATTAATGACATTTTGATGTAAAACGGTTGGGTTTCCCATCCTAAGTCGCCCAAAAAAAAAAAACTTATAATTACTAAATTGACGTTAAATGCGTGACAAAATAGCCGGAAATATGACGTTTGCTTTTGATGTGTGTGACAGAGAAAATCACGTATCCAGCATTAAACCGTACCGTCGAGTTTATAGATAGGTAGCCAAAAGATAAAATAATTGAACCTCCTAATCTGATCTGATGCTTATGTGTGGTATTAAATTTATGAAATTTCTCAATAGGATCACGGAGTATTATATATGAATATGGATTAAACTTAAGTACTCGTTTAATTTATAACAGACGAGACAAATAAGAATAGTGTTATCTTGAGTTGCATAAATACACTTATAATTCCTCTGTTTGGGCGAGGAATTTGGATGGATGAAAAATGAAGGGGGGGAGAAAAAGAGGGGGGCGTTGGCGGGAAATGGGTGTCAGAGTCAGAGCAGTTCATAGGATCAGGTGAAGTGTTGGGGACAAAGGGTCCCGCGTGGCTCCGCTATGTTGATCATCTATGATTCCGGGGATCCTACCAAACCCACAGGTGTCAGAGCGTGAGTGAGGCGTGCATTAAGAGGAGAGGGCGCTCGCGACTGGGATGGGGATGTCGTGAGATGTGGGACCCGGGGGGCGCCCCAAAAGTCCACGAGCCAAGGATTTTAGTCGCGCATGGGCCCCACGCGGTTTTGCTCTCTTTTCCCCCATTTTTCAAAACTCGCCTTGGGGGTTTCAAACTTGGAAGCCCGTGATGCCCCCGCTTGGATCCGGTGCTTGCCCGCTGGCCATCTTTCTGATCCCCCCCCCCCCAAAAAAACTAGCGCATGTATTTCTGCTCTCACTCCTTCACTTGCTTATCCATCCAAAACATTAGACAAAAACGGTAATTTCATCTCATATTGGAATTTCGAATAATCTCTTGCTGTTAATGTGTCAGGCAATTAGGCACGTTTCGTTTTTCCTCTTGAATTGTTTCGTATTAGGGGAAAAAAAAACCACTGATGGAGGGGTCCAAACTGGAATGAGGTATTTGTACGAGCATATATGTGTGAGGTCTTGGGACAGTACAGGGCCGAGTCCGTGTGTACACAGACCATACTCTACTCATGAATGTCCGCGATTAGAATTAGAATTAGAATTTAGGAGCCAACGGGAATTATGGCACCAGACATGGAATCTTAATTAAATCTAAACCATCCCTCGGGTAAATCTTCTGGATCCACTTTAGTAGTATTATTTATTATATCGTATTCATCTCTCCTGGTGCTTTGCTTCCGGCTATCATTTCATCCTCCGAGATAATGTCGATGACCATGATGCCTGCCCACAAACACCTCACTGTTCCACACCAACGCACATCCTTCTTTCAATATCTCCGCTGTGTCTTGTATGTGCAGGTGAAATTAGCACTCAACATACCTCCCACCAACTAAACTGGTCTTTATAAAATATCCTTCTTTTGAAGGTGCAGCATCCTTTTCATTGCGTCATGAGCCTTGTGGCAGGCCAGTACATGTTGCATGCTTTGTTGACCTTTGATGAGCCAAACGCGTATGTATGAATTATTACTGTTTGGTTGGGGGTCACAATATTTCAACCGAAATTAAAGCTGGAGTCCTGCAGGCTGAGGTCGGCTGTGGCTGACCCCAAAATTGGGCTGCCATGGCCCAAGCCATTCCAAAATCCCCCAGCAGTCGATGGGGCACATGGACTTTCATTTTCTTCCTCACTGGGCTCTTCAAAGAAGCGGCTCACCACCAAGTTTGACAAGTTTTTGCCGGCTTGCGGTAGCATAAACCTTCGTTTAGCACCTTTTCCCACGAAGCTACGCATTTTTAGAAATCAGCACATTTGAAGGCCCAAATGACATTCTTTTTTTCAAGTTCATGATTTTTCATTTGATACCCAGAGGAATAACTATACAATTTTGAGGTTGGAATTAAAAGGTTGTTAAATTTGTGCTGGTGTTACGGTAAGCGATATCACGACTACAGCACAACAATTTTTTAGCTGCAGATAGAAGCGGCAAAATTGTATACATGTATTCGACCTCAAGACTAGCTGAAGACACGAAGTGTTGGGTTTCAAAAGAAGAATAGTTCTAACATCAGTCTAAGCATTTTCTATCCTTTTTTTAAGCGATGCCACAACATTTCAATCAAGGTTTTTATGCTCCAAAGTTAATTTCTTCTTCACTCCTAACGGTGATCTAGCCAATTAAACTCTGTGTTTGATGAGTATTTGAATGATACATAGACATCGAATGTGAATTCAAATTAATCACCGCCTGGTGAGTATGTACTATTAAGGGAATGTTTGGATGAAAATCAAATCATGATTTTAAATGTATTTTTACGGTATACGAGATATATATGTGGAGAAGTTTGCCTCGTTTTACAGAAAAGTGCTTATCCGAAGCATTTTTGGATGCTTTCAAACACTCCCTAATATTCAATGCCTATAAAAAAACAAAAGGAAAAAAAACTACTTATAAGTTGGATCTCTTTGATTCACCTTTTTCTCTCATTTTCTTCTATTTTTTTTTCACCTCGGATTTGAATCCTCAAGGATATTGATCATTGGATTACAGCAATATGTTGAAGGACAAGTTGAATTCTTTTTCCTCCTTCTTGCATGCCGATTGCCGGGATCAAAATGTGGCGGAAATGAACAAGGATTATGATAGAATTCATTCCACGTGCAAGCCACGTGCTCCACTCTCCAGGCCCTCCCTCCCGCATCCCATTGGCCATTGCCCCATTGCCCTCAGGCGAGGCGGGAGAGCCTATCCCTGCATTCTCGGTGAGCGCCTGACATCTCTTTTCTTTCAACGGACTGCACTCATGCTCATGCAAGTTTTTTGGACTTGGCTTCTCCGTTTCTTTTCCCACCCACACGACAAACACTGCCCCTCAGTTTATTTGCTTCTCAATTCTTCTTAGAAAGGGAATAAAAAACGTTCCTTTTCTATTGACTGCTTCTCGCTTTCATCCTAGAGGGCAAAAACACGGTGGCTTTAGTTGCCAAACTCAACAGCAAGGTGGTATTGGAATCACTGTCAGTGTGATAGCATGCAGCATAACTACTGCCATTCAACACTGCAAGAAATTGCGCTATCATTACTGAACAACATGGGTACTTCCCCTTTAACTGTTAAGCTCGAACTAATTACTTCCTTTCCAGTACTTCTTATTATGTTTTCTTTTGGGTTGATTTCTAGGTCTCATAGTTGGGCTTCAATGTATTTTCCCGAAACATTTCACCGAATGTTGAAAGGAAGCAAGGCTTTAAGCTTTTTTTTTTTTTTTTTTGTGTATGATTAGAATTCTGAATGTTGAATCAATTTTAGCGTGCTGTTCTGTTAGTCAAAATAATATCTCTCACCTGCAGCTCTCTTTCGACGTTGTTTTTTAATCTTTTTTTTGGGCATTAATCATCTTTCTGTTTCTCTACCACAAAAAAAAAAAAAAAGATGTATCGTTGATTAAAAAGGACAATTTTCACAATATTTTTGGCCCTATGGCTTCAGTTCCTGAAAAAAGAATGAGCAATTTGATCTTTTACAATCCTGATCTGAATGATGTTTGAGTTTCCTAGAATTAAAAATAAAAAGAAAGAGGTTGTAATATTGGTATGTGAAACCTTATGCTATACGAGTTATGATGCTTTTTCTCATTTCTAATGGCTTGGCCAATGGACGAGCAGTTATACTACGAAGTACTGCCAGAAGTTTTGTTTGTTAAATTTAGGTTCTTGATAACCCATGAGCCCAGCTCAGCACTCAACCATTTTCTGACTCATCGAATACCTAGAATTGTTAATTAGTTGAACACCTTAAGAAGCCTGGGCTTTCTTGTGCCTAATTTTGGTGGCCATGTTGAACTTGTGCTTCATTCATGGGGTCATGCATGTAATTTATTCTTTAAATAATATTTTTATGAAAAGATTAACTAGATAGTTGCATTACAGTATTCAAGCATCATTCTTTATCATGACAAATGGATGCCCAATATGGAGTTTCAGGTTATGGAACCATCTAAAAGCTCGTTTTCCATGCCACAGTCACCTTCAGTGCTTCTATAAATGGCATGCTGTCGGTACTTGTCTGTTCATTTTCATTCCTTCTGGAGGGGCATTACATGCTTTGAAAGAAACTTTTCGAGCAATGAAAGGAACTGCTTTTACCGTCTTAAAAGACCAAAGCTGCTTCATTCCTCATTCAATTTAACCTTGAAGGTCAGTATAGAGTATAATATGCTTTGGCAAGTTATCATAGTCACTGAAACGCTGCTGCTTTTCTAGATGTGAAGTTTTCTCGATTAGTTATTTGAGAGCAGTAGTAATAAATTTCGAAATCAATTTCTTAGAGTGAACTTCTTCTTTGTGCTGTTAATGGTTAAAATGGGGTGGGGTTGGGGTTGAGGGTACCAGCTCCCTTTCTTCACGTTTGCATTATTGGGCTTTGGTTTTTGGAAGACAGTTATGTTAAAGCGGTAAAACCTTTATATCCTGGGAATAAAAATCTGTATGCTGTATACATATTTCGATTATGAAGCTTGTGATGTATGGTTGAAAAGATGTAATTTTCATAGAAATTTCTCTTGATTATGGAAATTGTTTTGTTTCCTAATGTTTCATGTTCATTAGAAATATTCTAGTGCATTGAATAATGCAAGTTCAGATTCACTTGGAGTTGCTCCCGCAACTTGTCAGAGTAATGTGACGCTGCCTTCAGAAAGTAGATATGAGCCAGTTCAAGTTTTGCAGCTTGGTGCAGCTAACACTGGAGAAAGAGCAGCAAACACTGATCCAATGAATGGTAGAGTTATGCTCATTGATGGCACATCAATAATATATAGGGCTTACTTCAAGCTTTTAGGTATATGACACGTGTTAATGCGTACTCTCTTTGTTGATATTTCCCATTACACTGGGTATAGATCAGTTTATTCATTTCACATCTTTTGGGGTGTGTTGAACGTTATTTTGGACTAGTTGATAGAACATAAGAAACCTAGGTATTGATTGGATCACAAAACCAAGGCCTGAGTAATTTTCTTTTGTAATTCATAAAACTGATCATTTTGATAAGGGAAAGAATTCATATTTTCTAGAGATATTGATCTAGTCATTCCTGGGCCTTTGACTAAGTGCTTCTTAACACTGTATCCCATCCCTCATAACCATGTTACCATGGTAGGTCATGAAGTATCATTAACAGCACCAAAAAGCTAAACTAACAGAAATGTTGGGATGATTTTATTTTTAAGATTATAGGATATTAACATCACCAAAACGCCAAAACTAACAAACATGTTGGGATGATTTTATCTCTTAAGATTATGCATTCTTGACGCCGATGCATCTTGAATCATCAACCATATGGCTGGAGATTTCACCATTCTGAAAACCCAAGATGTCGTGCCAATCCACCTTTCTTCCTATTCTTTTGCGCTTTATAGCTGATTTACCTTGCATCTGCTGAATAAGTTGTATGGAGATGCACACGCTGCAATTTCTGTATTTTTCTAAGATGGTTTGAAGAGGCATCATGTTATTATGGAAGAATAATAACGATGCCACTTGCTAAAATTTTTGGGTTTATAAATACTTTGCCACTGATTAAAACTGCATTGTTCTTCTCATTATAATGGGAGAAACTTTGTTATACAACTTGGTCTTCTGCTTTTTGCTTGGGTTCTTGAGTTTAAGTTTGAGTATTTGATTGCCATTAATTCCTTTTGATTGTGTGATAGCAAAGTTGCACCATGGTCATCTGACAAATGCTGATGGAAATGGAGATTGGGTTTTGACAATATTTACAGCTCTATCACTTGTAAGCTATATTTATATGAAGTTGTTTATTTTTGCTCTAATTTTTGGGATAGATAAATTTTGGTGCTGCTGGTGGCAAATATTTTTCGTCTTGGTCTATTGATACTTTTTATAATTATTTTTGGGCACCTGAAATGTAGATGAAGGTAATTTATTTGTTATCAATACTATTTTAATTTTTAAAGAAATTATTACGAAATTTTATATATTAATTATCCTTATTTATCTTTATTTCAGATAATTGATGTTCTGGAATTCATTCCTTCCCATGTGGCGGTACGTTTGCGGCAAATCATGTTTTTATCTTAAATATAAGATGCAAGCATTTTCCTAAAATTTTGCTTTACTACTCTTTTTTTTTTTTGCTTTACTAGTCTTTTTCATTACTTCCTATCAGGCATTCTCTTTCCTGACTCATTCTAATCAGTTAATCTTGCTGATATAATTTGGTTTCCTGTGCATGCAGGTGGTATTTGACCACGACGGTGAGTCATATAATTTTTCCTGTATGTTTATTTCTCTTGGATCCTCTGCTATTCTAAAAGTTTTATCTTTTCAACACATTGTTGATGGTTTTTATGCTTTCTCATAATTCTGGGGGTGAAAGTGAAACCATCATTAATAATAGTTGCTGGATTGTCTCTAGGTAGGCTTGTGTGTGCGCCCTTGTGAATTCTCTTATAGCTCTTTTTATATTTGATCTAGTGTTTTTGTAGGTTATCCTGACCAAAATTAGGGATATTTTTATTGACAAGCTGACTAGTGACTACAATGACAGTGAATAATTCCATAGCCGAAATTCAAGGGGAAGACAACGAGAAAATACAAAAGAGAATTAATAGAATGAATGAAGCTTGAATTTGGGAATATGAAAGAAATCTGCCTAGAAAACCTGTGAGAATATAAGTAAAAAAGCTTAAGAGTTAAAATCCATGTGGTTTGAGTACTCTTTGCACGCTCCTAATGGAGGCTCTTTCACTCAGGTGTTAATTTTCATGTGATACATGCATCAGATAACTCAGTTCAAGCTGCTTACTGTCCTTTAAGTAACCTTGCCGGAACTGTTGGCATTCTGCATGTATAGCTGGGTCCTTCTCTTTGTAGTAAATTTATTAATTAGAAGTTTGCACTTGAACATAAGGATGATGGACCTTAGCTCGGTGTCTTGCTGAATCTTGGAGAACTGCTACCTTTGAAGTTCCTGCTGATGTATTTGGCATTTATTCTAGGAAACTAATTGCAGTAGGAAATTTAAGCTAAAAAATAGTTGTGTTCAACTACCCAAATTAAGTTATTTGAGCATCTAATTTCTACTAATCCAATAATGGCAGTAGGAAATTTATGCTAAAAAATAGTTGTGTTGAACTACCCTAATTAAGTTATTTCAGCATCTAATTTCTACTAATACAATATTGTGGTTTTCAGTAATCAGAAAATCTAAGGAGTTTCAATCATCTGAATCAAATTACAAAGACAGAATCTGCGGTATTATTGGTTCAATCAATTATTTGATAGGGGTGAAATGTTTGAGTGCTACTAAGATATCATTTTGTGAGGTATTGGTTGTTGCGTTGTTGCTAATGTAACTTTGACAAGCAAGACTGCTTTGATGGTTCTTCATACAAAAACTGAAGCTTTAAGTTGATAAATGTTATTATTCTTACAACTTCTTTTGTTCAAAGTGAGAAATAAAATATCTTTAAGAACAAAATGTGAACAGTTTTCAATAAATTATAAATTCAGATACACTGATCATGTCCGACTAATACGTCTATCAACATCTATGCTTGCATGTTTTGTGTGGAAAACGTTGTTTTATAAGCTTTAACATAACAAACAACACAAAACGACAACTGCATCCGTTAGGTGCAAACGTTCACTTCTAACTAGGATAGATCGAGACGAATGTACCAGGAAAGTCTAGCAACTTGAATTGCAGATATTCTTAGGAACAAATTCTCTGGGGCAGCTCAGAAATTGAGTGATTTTTGCTGCTTGGAAAGATCAGTTAGTGTGGATGAATTGGGTGATTTCCAGACTGAACTGATAATCAAGGTTGTGTTGAGATGAAAATTATTGTGATCAGCAAAGAACACCATTTTTGGTGGAATGCTTGATGCCTTAACTTCAGTCGAGTGCAAAAATGTTTATTGAATTTACTGACCTACTGACAGTAGCTCATCGCCATTTTAAGATTGCTAAATTCATTTTTAAATGCTTTCTTCCCCTGACCTGTAATTTTAGCTGCTTTGGTCTGTAAAGCTATGCTCAGGTACAATTTTAATATGGAAAACCTTTTCTTTTCAGGAATTCCTTTTGTTCATAACTGTAGTTCATCAAAAGAAAGATTTTCTGCAAAAGGTATGTCAAATTTTCAGTTTCAGCCACACTCAGAAATTATGACGCTACTTTTGGTTATATATGGGTGATGTGAGATGAACTTTTTGAGGTTGTTTTGGAGATGTATTTCTGGGGTCATTCATTCTGGTAACATTATTTTTCTCGTATGATTTAGTATTCCAGATGACAAGCTCAACTATTTGAGGGAGATGTCAAGAAGGTTGCACTGTAGATTTTGGATAATAACTGATTTTCCTTAAAATTTTTCCTCATTTTTATCGACATTCTTTTGGCTTTATTAAAGGCATATTCTAAGTTTAGAACTGTGCGCTATGATGTGGTTGCATGGCCTTGATCTACTTACATATTTCCCGCACTTTTATCTTTGCGGTGCCGTACTTCAAATTGGCCTGGGTGGGTTCATTTTTTGCAATGAGGTAATCTTAGTGTAATGGTTAGTTGATTAATTGAACCTTTACCTTCTTCATTGACGATGTTTTTCTGGGGGCATTTTTGTTCTTTGGCAGAGTGACAGCTTCTTAACATATTGCATCCTAATTTTATGTGCACTTTTTTTAAAGGCCTAAACTTTCGGCATACTCTATACCCCTCATACAAGAGCAACCGTCCCCCAACACCTGATACCATTGTTCAGGGACTTCAATACCTTAAAGCATCCATCAAAGCCATGTCCATAAAAGTCATTGAGGCAAGTATAAGTTGTTGATTGAGATTTCTTGAGGACATCCATGCTTTTCTTTAGTTGATATATATATGCTCCAAGACAGGTACCAGGTGTAGAAGCGGATGACGTGATTGGAACATTAGCTTTAAGGAGTGTTGATGCTGGGTACAAGGTATTTGGAGATATAGAGAATGGCTCTGTACATTCCCCAACTCTGATAGGCTTTTTGGGACCGAGAAAATAGTGTTTCCTTCACCAGATGAAGATTGCACTTTTCTGGTTTAAGAATTTATTCATATTGGTGGCCAAAACCTGTGCTTTCTACTTATATTTGGTCTTTCAGACGTATAATTGGCTCTTAATTAGTGCTGAGTTATGTATTGAAACACAGAAAAAACCTGAAATTGAATACATCATAAAATGCTCAAGTGGCTGCTTTTCCTTGTTTCAGTAGTGGTGAAAATAAAATCAGAAGAAGTAAAGCTTCAATAATTTATTTGTATGCTGTACATTGACTTCATATACAGTGATAATTTCAGTTTCATCAAGATGTGTTCTCCTTACTTATTTTATGTTTTTTTTTTTTCAAGTGTTGTTTTGACATCTTGGGTTGATTGATCATATACATGACTTGATGTTAATATTCTGGAGAACAATGGAGATTGATAACGTTGAATCATGATGTATTTTGAGTGTTATTTTTACCTTACATTAGTAAAAAGGCTGAAGAAAGAAGAGACGTGATGCAGAATATAGAAATGTTGAACATGACCTAGATTTGTGATAAATGAAGATTTCAATACTTTGGTTTTTGATATTTGAGGATTTTGTGACTGTGTTGTTCCTTTTCATCACTTGTCTGCCCCTGGTGGTAGTTTCACTTGGTGGTGTTTGCAAAACCATTAACCTCTGTTTTATTGTGAAAGCATTTTTACTGTACGTGAGACTGTTGATGCTGTTAATATATTGTTCTTTTGATGCAAATTTTCAGTTTGGCTTGCTGAATAATATTGTGACTCGATGTTTGATAGAAATTTGGGAAAATTGGGGATAAATCCCCTATTGAAAAATTAATTAGCAAATGGTCCCTAGGATGATGGGTTGCAACACAAAGAAAGATAAGTTGCACATAAGGGAAGTTGAATTGCACATAAGGAAGGTGGTTTGCACAAAACATTATTTGGAAACACAGAACTAATTTGCACATAAGGGAAGAAGGATTGTACACAAAGGAAGTTCAGCTGCGCAAAGAAAAGATGTGACACAAGGGAAGATGGATTGCACATGAGGAAAGTTAAGTTGCACACGAGAGGAGTTAAGTTGCACAAAATCTTTAGGTATCATTTACCAATTAAATTTTCAATGAAGGATTTATCCCCAATTTTCCCTAGAACGCTTTTATTCTTAGATGGTCAAACAGCTAATTGATAGTACAACATCACTTTTAAGGAACCAGTAATTTTGGGAATGCTCTTGGAGTGATTGTTTTAAAGTAGAGTTTGGTATGACTACTTTAGCTATATAAATCTGCTTGATATGACTAAGTCAGTATTAAATTTCTTGCGATGATGACAGGTACGGGTTGTCTCCCCAGATAAAGACTTCTTCCAGATTTTGTCTCCATCACTACGTCTCCTTAGAATTGCGCCACGTGGTGATCAGTTAGTATCAGTCATTATTTCTGCTTTTATGTCAAGTCCCAGCGGCAATGTCAGTCCTAGAATTAGCAACACCCTTCCTGACTTCAAAATAATGATATAATACGATGAAAGGGTTTAAGGGTTTTATCAATGAATCTGTCTGACTATTCATGGAACCTGTAGAGATATGGTTGCAATTGATCAATCTGAATCCGGTCAATTGATCAATCTGACTGTAGTTGACTCACTAGCACTACTCAGACATCTGTATGTTTATTTTAATCGTTCATGATATACTATATGACTTTATATATATGCATGTATAAATAAAAGACACATGGTTTATGACAATTAAATAAATAATTTATGTGAAAATAGCTGAAAGGATGTATGATTAACATATATGAAATAGCATTGAATAATTGTTTTCAATCTTTTTGACTGGTCATGTTATATTGAATTGTCAATAACAAACGTTGCATAACTTCTTCAATCAACAAAAACAATTTTAAAAATATTAATGGCTATTAGAAAAAGGACCAGAATGACTTTGTTTTTAACTTTAACATGATATATATGTGACAACCCAGACTGGTGCAATGCCTGACTTTCTTTTCTTTTCGTTTTTTTTTTTTTTTTCGTTTGGCGCTATAGCCTAAACAATAAGTAGAAGAGATTTGTCTCCTGTGCATTGCATGGAGTTTAAAAAATAAAGCGTACTATCCATGACTTATGGATATTGCGATTTGTTTGAGTTTTTATATTTTATATTGATATATTGATTTTTCCCTAGCTTTCTGGCCCTTGTTGTATCCCCAAAAACAAAAAAATCCTTGGACAGGCTCTGTTAGAAGGTGTACAATTGGCTATATAAAGATTTTGTTGAACCTGGTTTTCCAGTTCATACTCAGCGTTTTACCCCCCCGGGGGGGGGGAGCTCCGAGACTTCATAAACATCTTGCGTCAGTCGATTATGCATGGAAATATACAAAACAATTGCTCATGCTGGATGCTGTCTGGTCATTTACTTCCTCATAAATAATTTGGATGCATTATTGGCTGCTATTGTTGCTAACTGAAGCGGTTGCTCAATCTAAGATTCCTTGGCTTTAATTCCTCTCTCTCTCTCTAATTTCCCATTTCAACAGGATAGTTTCCTTTGGAGTTGAGGAATTCACAAAACGATATGGAGCTCTCAAGCCTTCTCAGTTTGCTGACATGATCGCACTTTCTGGTGACAGATCGGACAATATACCAGGTTATTTTTGCTTCTCCATCTCGGATCATTTCCTTTTGAAGACCCGGTCTTGCACTTCATTACTTTTCAATAACCTATAAATCAAAGGGTAACAGATTGCGATCCTTATTTCGCAAAGACAATAAGATGGAAGGTGATTAGCTCAGTCTTGCAAGTGTATAGGATTGATCGTAATAATAAATCAGTTGGATTATTTCAGGAGTTAAAGCTAAAAGAGGTTATAATTAGTTTTAGTTAGAGCAAAGACTTAAGAAATTAAAGGCACATAATTTTTTTTCCCTTTTTTCATTTTTTTCTTTTAAATTGTACCAAATAGGCCATCAAACACATCTAAACCCAACCATATGTAAAGTCATACAATTAAGGCCTTAATCACTATATTTTGGCCCAAATTGAGGTATAAACGGGGATATTTTGCATGTATAAAGAAGACATATCAAAGGAGAAGGATTAGGATCTTGCGTTCATCATATACAAGTTATCACTATCTAATCATTAATCAACACTTTAAGCATGCAAGACATGCTAAATGTAGTAAGAGGGAAATAAAATGAACATAATCTAATTAATGACTTTACTGATTTAATCCGTCATCATGCAAATCACTCAAACGGACACTTTGATTGTTCTACACAATCTGTCGGACATCATTTTAGTATCAACATTGCCCAGGTGTCTTATTCACTTTCACAGAATCCCCTTGATTAAATGCATTGGATGATTGTACTTGATGAAAAGGAGAAGAATAATTGTTTAACCAATTCATACAAGTTGGGCCTTCCTAAATATTTGAAGCTACAAGCTTAGCCTTCTTTTTTGACAAATGACAAGGGAGGAATCCTAAGAGGATGTGAAGATTTGATCGTCCTTGCCATTCTAATGAAATAACAAGTTATATAAGCTCTCTATCATTTTTCAGGGGTTTTTACAAGTTTAGACAGTCTTGGTTTAGTCCTTTCACAATTTGCTAATGCAGGGGTTGATGGAATTGGAGATATACATGCAGCGAAATTGATCAGTAAATTTGGTAAGTCTTGACCAATCATTCTTTGATTATTATTATTATTATTATTATTATTATTATGTGGAATTTAAGGGCCAGGCACACTGAGGTTATAAGTAGGATCGAACCCGCGATCTCCCACTGGGAGCACCAATGCCGCTAGGCTGCCTTTAGCTTTCTTTGATTTTCTAAAAGGTTGAATTGACACTTTGGGTTAAATTTCCTGAAAAAAGTTGTATCTGAGATATTGTTCAAGTATTTCATGACATCTCACATCTCAAGAAGTCAAATTTAACCCCTATGGTGGGTCTCCAATTTCTGCAGACTCAACTAATGAAAGAGTTTTTTCCTTAATTTTCTGAAGGTTCTTACTATCTCCAAGCTTCCTCCACTTGATAATCCTCAAAGTTACCATCTCAGAAAACTAAGAACGGGGAAAAGGGATTATACATCAATTTTTTTGCCTTTTTTTAACTAATTACTTTTCTGATCCTTGTTCTTTACGTCTTTTTCCTCTTTCAAAAGTATATAATTGCTAAGATTACAAGTGGAAGCATTAGGATACCAAGCTTGTGAGAAACACTCGAAGAGTTTTCAGCATGAGTCATCCACATTGTTGAAATATACGCCCATGACTACCTAAACTTCCATTAGCATGAAAAGTATGATTTTAGATGCATTATTTCATTGGTATTTGTTCACCTCGGTTCATTAAGCATCTAGTACTTCGGAAAGCACTTTGCAACCTTAGGATTCATTCATGAGACTAAAATCATAAGCAAGTGCCTTCTTTATAATGTGGGAGAGATTATGTTTTATACATGTGGCTGTATTTTATCATTTACATGCACAGGTACATTGGAGAGGTTGTTGGGATGTGTTGATCAAATAACTGAGGGGCGCATTAAAGAGGTATCCTCGACTAATTATAATGCCTTTGTGGACACATGATACTCCTCCCGTCCTTAATATAAGACTTATTTAACTAATTTGATTAGATTAAGGAAGTTAGGTAAGTTAGTTAATTATAAGAAATATGATATGTTTTTCTTAAAATACCATAATCATCTTCCTTAATATCCTCCTTCTCTCTTCTACTTGATTATGGTTGAAGAAGTATACATAGGGGTAATTTAAGAAAAATTAATAAATATAAGAAAGAGGTCTTATATTTAGGACTAAAATCAACTCAACAAGTAGATATTATATTAAGGACCGAAGGAGTATTATGTTTCACAATAACCTGATTTCACTGGAACTTCACACGTGATACAATTATTAAGGATTCTTGATGCAATTAATATTTAGTTTTATTCTTTTAGTGGTTGTCTCGACATCAAACATTGTTCTTTTAGGGTGTGTTTGGATGGATGCAACAAGGAAAGAAACGGAATAGCCAAAGTGGGTTGTTCCATTGTTTGAAGGGTTTTCTCAAGGATGGAGAGGAATGGCAAGTAATGGCTAATTCTGGGCCAAGCAGCCCTTTCTTTATGCGAGAATACCTTTTTATAAAAAAGAAAAGGCAAGGCCGGTGAAAGCTTCAAGCCAAAGCAACATTCCTTCAACTACCGCTCCTGCCCTTAGGAAAGAAAATCCAATTACTGGTCTCAGTTCCGGGTCCTATAACTATCCCCTTCCTCCATCTAAAACTCCAATTTTCACATCCCTCGAATTTGAGGTTCAAGGATGGAATGGAATTGGCAGGTGGTAGTGGCACTATTCTGCTTGTTAATGACTCATGACTCATCATTCCAATGGTTACCATTTCATTCTTTCATAAACTCCCAAACATTTCCTTAAGAAGTAAAGACTCTGTCTCTTCCCTTTTTATTTGGAATTCAAAAGACAAGTTACAGAATGAAAGACCTTCTAATAGACTCATTGCCCATTCTCTAGGAATATTCCTAGTTAATGAAAGAATTCGTTTCGAGCAGAGCACAATGCTTTTGTTTGATTCATGAAGTTGACCCCACTTAATGGGATAATGCTTTTGTTGTTATTGTCGTAGAGTGTATAGGTTCACATTTTATAAATTGCAACTTATGGCTCATAATAGATGGTTTACTTTGTTAATTATGAGCGAATCACCTTCAAATTATTCCTGTATCATGACAATGCGTTGAAATTTCATGTAATTTGCAATTTTCCTGGTAGGCCTTGATTGCAAATGCTGATCAGGCTCTCTTAAGCAAGGAACTGGTATGCTCTTCAAGTCTGATGTTCTTTTTTCCTTTCCCCCATTTTTCTTGACATTTTTGTCATGTGACCTACCAAGTTGTCTTATATAAGATGTGTGCAGGCATTACTTCGTTCTGATCTTCCATTCTATATGGTACCATTTACAACAAGTGATCTCTCATTTAAGAAACCGGAGGTTTGTGCTTTATGATGTCAAGAGATTAAGTTTTAGTAGATGTATTTATGGAAGGTTTTGCTGTGTTCTGGTCAGTCCAACGACATAAACTTTCAAGTTCGTGATACGGATTGCAAGTTTTGGTGCCTTAATTTCGTCTTTGTGCTGGTACTGTAGAAAATCTCAAAGTTGCTTGTTTTCTTGTATATTGTTGAGTCCGCATGCAAATTCTGGTTGTGTGGTCCCACAAGTTTACTCATGTCTCCGACAGTACAAATATGCAATTAAATGGGGGTAAAGATGGATGAGGACGGGCCATAAGGACTTGGAGTGTAAAATGTTTGCAGATAATTATTTGAATTTTTTTTCGGAAAAGGATACCGGTAGAATAAAATGGTTAGATGCACCTTTGATTGAGAGTGCTTAGGGATGTTTGACCAGAATTCATTCAGTAACGTTGTCTTGTGCAAAGTTCGTTTATTGTTTCCGAAGTCAAACATAAATATTAAATGGTATTGCTACTCTCTTATGCTTGATTGTGCAAGGTTTCATTTATATAAAATTGTAAATATTTTTTTGGTTTGAAATTTTGAATATAGGACAACGGCGATAGATTGAAGGGCCTTTTAACAGCTATCAGCGCTTATGCCGAAGGCTTTTCAGCTGATCCTATCATCAGGAGAACATTTCATTTGTGGAGAAAGTTGGATTCAAGGTGAAATTCATTAACTATGAAGGAATTTTTCCAACATTCCATTTCTGCAACACCATGAGGGCTAACCTCTGTCTATTTGTTCATGCACATATAAGCAACGCACCATGAGGTTTTCTGGTGTGGAGATCAACATGCTAATTGTTTCTATTCCCCAGTGTAAAGCAGGATTCCATTTTGTTTGTCAAGTTTGTTTTGCCTGAATTATACCCTCTGTACCGTGGCCTGGCTAAGAGAAGTATTATGAACAGAACAGAAGCTTCTAGCATTTTGCCCCACTAAATGCGATTGGCAGATTGATAATGTAGAATGTGTAGTGTAAGTGCAGCGACAGCAAAAGTACTTGAACACGAACCCTCTGTAAGTTTCAGTTATAGACAATTAGTATCGTTGCCGACTTGCCGTGCGTGTTAGGACCACCTTTTCTTTTGTTCAGTATCTTTTAATACACTACATAATCAGTCCCCAGATTCAAGATTTGAGCAATTCATCAATCTCGAGTTTGAAGAGAACCAAAAAAAAAAATTATATAAAAAAAAAAACACTAATGACACCACCTAATTCCTATGAGCACCATTAACATGGCGGGATTTGCATTAGAGCATCCAAGAAAACGTTGGGCACATCAGTTGCACGATTTTTGCCGCCTGCATTTGAACGTGACGCCTTTTTTATGGGCAATCCGTCTGCAATCGTACTCACAATTGAAATGCACCACTATTAAATACCTCATCGTATAGGGCATGTGAGACGGAATCATGTCACGACTTCTATGAACTCTGAGGCTCAATTATAACACTGAAGCCAAATTCATTTCCTGGCGTGAATGACTTTTTAAGTTCGTCTGCCGTCTCGATGGTTCTTACATTCTGGTGCTTCACATCTAGGTTTTCCTGGCATAGGATCGATTCATCAAAAGTGTAAGAGAAAATTATACTAAAACTCCGATATGAGGAATAGTAATCACTTGCCTTTCTCACATAATCAGCCATTGTGGAATTGAGTATTTCTTGTATTACAAACTTTGTAACACGTTCTTCACCAAGCATCTGCAGAAGAAAGCTGGCTGGAACCTGCATGGATTGCCGAAATGAATAATCTACTGGAACAATACAGCATATATCAGATTGTTCTGTGATTGTATTGCATTAATTTTTCAATTCGCAAAACCTTCATTGATAGTATTGCTCGGCAAATTGGGACCGAGGGTTGATATAAAAAATTGATTATCTGAGTGATCGATATTTACACTTATATAGATGCTATAAACTCCACACAGGAAAGTAATTTTAAATTAAATATCACGATAGACACCACAATAATAATTATTCTAATATAAAGTGGAAGTGTAACGCACCTTGGATGTTTTTCCTGAAGCAATTCCCACATCACATGCACAATGTAATTCAGTAAGCATTCAAGAAGAACACTATAGACTGCTGAAACGCTAGATTACGAACAAAAGGGGATTGGGTCACAAGTTCAAAGTGAAAAATCACATTAATCAAAGCAAATCAATAATCATTTGATCGAGGAAACCTATCAGAAATGTGTGCCTTAATGATCACATACTGGGCATTTCCGCCAGTGGGTGGATGAGACCAAAAGGAAAACAAAAGTCAGAATGTAAATACATTGGAGACGGAAGAGAAAAATGTAGCAACTGACAGAAACGCCCATCGCATATCAATGTCAATCCATAATTCAGTGATTACCTCCTTTTTGTCTTCGAAATCCAGGAATTGGCGGGGCAGTGCGAGCTAAATTTGTAAGGACCTGGTTAAATACCCTTTGTGTTTGATCTCCAGTCAATTCCACTCTTAGCTGCCAGTTATATAAGTTACTTGAGATACCATCACAATACTAACCCCAAAAATGGGTCACAAGCATGTGGATACATGAATGTCATCATGGGCAAATAACGTATTACAATGCATTTCACTAAGGTTAATTTGTGACGAACAAAAGGGCAAAGGTTAAAAACAGAATTCTATTGCAGCCGCATTGTGATTATTTGACGCTGCAGATCGTATAATTTTTAATCGCATACAGACGTGTACAGCAACCATAGCTTCTATCTTGACTGGCTAGCATGAAAAATACGTAGTAAATAAACAAAATACTAACAGGAAGGACTCGGCTGAAAATCCAAATACAAGGACTAGATACACATGATTCTTCCTGGGTTATCAACCTTTTTTGATAACCTTCATAGGTGCTCGACGACTGAAATTTTACCTAAATTCAAGTTTATCAGATACCTGGACCATAGGAACTGCCAATTTTCATTAGGAATTTTCCTCAGCTTAGGAATCACAATAATCCAATATAATATGTTCTCTCTAGCAAAGATCACATCCCACTTATCGTAGATGGAGAGCGCACCGACAGTTCAGTAGGTAGACGGGGAAAAAACAGACGAGAAAATTTCACCAGTTGGCTTATTATGAAAGTAGTGGAGCATCGAAGTAAATGAATAAACGATTTGGGAAAAAAATCACAGTGAAACATTTTAAAATCGTGAAAGTTTAGCGTAAATCAATTTTTGCATGCTCACTTGTAATTTATTTCCATCTTCAGATTCTACAACGATTTCGGCGTTTTTTAAGATTGCCGCATTTTCATTTGAATCTGTAATTGATGCTTCCAAACCTACAACAAAACAGACAAGGTGGGGTGCAGAATATCAATGGGATTAAAAGGAACAAGGAAGAGCGTAATATCATAATAAAGCGAAATGCGTATTTGGCAGCGGCGTGATGTGGATGGTGTAGGTACCTGAATGAAGAGCCAAAATGGCGGTATTAAAGCTTCGGAGAGTCACCCAACGAAGATTAGAGAGTTTGAAGCTGGAAAGAAGATACAAATTACAAGAAGCCGAATTCTCTGCTAAAATAAAAGGGGCTACCACTAGAGCTACGGTAAGAATCAAATAACCTTCCACACGGACCATACTGCATGTTGTGAAAATAGATGCCTCTGCCATTTGGACTCGCAATAACGTCACTGCAACAGCTTCTTCTAATGGGGAAGCACTGTAGAATTGAAAGAGCAGAAGCACATTGAGTGAAAATGAAGCGGGTTAAAAAAAAAAAAATTCAGTCGAAGGCAATTGAGAGAAATTGTTACATGGGAAGTTGTGAGGGAGGCAAGCGCCGTCGTCATCGTCAGTGTCGCCATGGAATTGGAGGCCACGACTCCTTTTCGGTTTATCCATATCCCAACGGCGTCGTTCGGTGGTTGATGGCGCGCGGCAGGTGTAGATGATCAGCTGCGGAAACGTTACGGAGAAATATCGGCTGAAAAAAGAAAAAAGAGCTTTATCAAGGTTACTAAAAGAAAATAGGAAATTGTTATAAATAAATGAGAAGAATAGAGAAGAAAAAAACATCAGAGAGAGTATTTCTCATTCCATTCAATGGTGCTGAATACATTATACATTATTTCTATTTATAGACACAGATTTACATCTTTGATAGAATCTACGGATATAATAATAAAAGATAATTACAGATAATGGGGATAATGGGAAATATTAAAAATATTTAGAGATAAGAGAGATAATGATAGATACATAGACATCCATAAAGATATTACATTCATAACAAAAATGCATTAATTCCAAGTTTTGTATAAATTTAGGGCCTAAAATTACGAATAATTTCTATACACTACGAAAAGGAGAAATGCTGCTTGTGCTGTCTAAATAAATTATGAAAATATGTTCTGTGACGAAGTCAGGGAAAAAATTATCTAGGCGTACAATGGGAGGGAGATTTTTTTTTGGGGGGGGGGGGGGTATCTTCCAAATAAAGACATGACTGATATATGTGAAATTGTGAATTATTTAACACACGGCCAAGCAACTTTCTAATGAAGAGGGAGGAAAATTGCTCTCATGAATGACCTAAACAAATCAAGAAAATATGTTGTATAACAGATACTATCTCTTATCCTTAAAATAGGAGTAGTTTGACTTTTAATTTAATTATAAATATAAGACCACAATTCATTTTATTTCTCATATTTATCTATTTTTTTTAAATAATCTTTATAGTAGTTGACATATTAAATATTTAATCAAATGATACATGATTAGTAAGTGTATTTTATGAAAAAAAGTACCTATTTATCACAGCTTTTATATTGAGAAATGGAAATAGTAAAATAAATGGCTTATTTTAAATAAGAAGTGGTTTTATTTTTAATTTGATTTTAAATATAAGACCTCAATTTATTTTGTCTCTTATATTTATCTATTTTTTTTAAGATGGTCCTTGTAATAGTTAACATGGTAAATATTTTATTAAATAACACATGATTAGTAAAAGTATTTTATGGGAAAAAAAACACATATATACCATAAGCTCTTATATTAAGGACCGAAGATAGTAAAATAAATGGCTTAAAAAAATTCTTCAGGCATAACAAATACTCCCGTGCATCCTTGCCTAACATGGTTGACCTGATGATGTTTGAAAACGTCCTCTTGCCACCAAAACACACTAATCCTATGCTTTTATAACCCCTTTTTTTTTTTCTTAAATTAAGCTCATTAAAACTTTTCTTTTTCTTTCCTTCTGGTTTTTCTTTATTCTTCTCATACCAAACAAATCCTAGTAAATTATCTATATTGTAAGTCACGTGATTTGACATACGGAATTAAAATTTAATATGTTTATGAAATTCAAATTCAAATTATGTGTATCAATTACCCACTGACTAATGCTGTTAACATCAAATACGATCACGAACATGATAATAAGGAAAACCAAGGATCCCTGCTGTCTTGTAAAATACGATACGATGCATGGCTGAGTAAAACAAAATACCTGCATTGTCTTGACAAAATCAATTATTGACTAATAGCCGAAGTTATGAATGGCCTTGAAGATATTTAGAAAAAAAAACCATCACGGGTGATATTGAAAGGGAACATCAAATGCACTGATTCTGATTTCGTGGCTAATTTGACGCGGGCATAGCTGTTCCTTCCCACCCAACCGGTTAGGCTGGGATATGTGGATAGATTTGTCATAGAGATTTCACATCCTCATTCCGATCCTCTTCACAATGTATCCTTGCTCCTTTTATTCTTACGTTAAATAATGAATTTTTCATCTCTTCACCTCTTTTCAGCAAACTATATATATGGTTTAAAAATTGACTTTGAAAATTTGTAATAATTATTCTTATTTAATTTTCCTGTTTTGAACGTAAAACATAATTATTAAATTCATTTTAGTTCTAAATATAAGTTTTATTTTTTATATTTATCAATTTTTTTAAACTATTTTTATTAATACTCCTTCAAATTATAATCAGATAGGAGAGAGAGGGGGCATATTAAAAAATATGATCATAAGGTTTGTTTTAGAAAAAATATTTCATATTTTTTATAATTAAATAATTTATCTAGATTTTTTAATATAATTAAGCTAATTAAATAAGTCTTAGGACGTACTATTCAGCGGTGGTCTTAAAAAGCGGCTCTGTGGTCTTCGAAACGCACCCTTGCAATGACGGTGATTCACTGTTCAACACGTTTTTGTGATGTGACTTGGGATCTGGGAATCTTTACCGGCATAATTGCCACTGACCATTTCATTGGGTTGACCACAACATCGTGTATGTCCCGTCACTCGCAATTCTTCAACCCCCTTCAATCCTCATTATTACCCCCCCCCCTTATGGTTTAATTTTTAATTATCTTTTCCTATAAATTTCTTCGGGTCTGCCATCCCTACTACCAATATAATATAAGCATAGACTCGCACTAAAAATTCGTAACGAATTAATATTTAAATTTCTGTTAAAAAAATACTAACATTTAATATCCACTATGTTTTTAAATGAAATGTCTTCAATAAAAAAATGCACCCACTTAAAAAAGAAGAGCTATATAATATTATAATGATGATTATATTTGACATTTCACTCTTGATTTGGAGCGTTAAGTGATGATATTTTAAATAATGTACGGTCGGCGCAACATTAATTAAAATATTCTTAATTTCACTGCAATAAACTTGAGCAAACAAATTTTGAACGGAGGGATTGTTATATCAAGCATCCGAATCCAAATCGTAGCCACTAACTTGATGTGAGGAGATGCGTGCAAGTGGTGGAAGACCCTAAATACGAACGGATCGATATATACACACACATATGTCTGTGTGTGTGTAATATTTGAAGCCTGTTTCCTTTGGCTATCCACTAGTTTCATTGATGATTTAAAATTTTAAATAATAATAGGCAGTAACTACATATATATATATTTATATAAGGCACTAGTGATTAACAAGAGGATAAATTCAGATTTAAGCTCGGAAGCAAGAGGAGGTTTACCTGTATGCAATTATGCTTGGGCGTTGACGTGTTTAAAAGTCAAACAGCACTAAAGCCGGGGAGGAATTCTCCATCCGAAATTGATAAGGAAACACACCTTCTAGAATGACTGCCAAGTTGACAAATATCTATATATACAAACCAAGGTAGGATCATGAAGATCACATCTCACATCATACAGCATAATTTAGAGTTGAAAATGATGAAGCTGATCATCGTAGCGGCGGTCGCAAGCATATTAGTTGCGGCGGCGAGCGCTCAGAATTGTGGGTGTGCGGCGGGATTGTGCTGCAGCCAGTATGGGTATTGTGGAACCGGAGATCAATACTGCGGCACCGGCTGCAAGGAGGGCCCTTGTTATGCCTCTCAGACCGGAGGAAACTCCCAAGGCTCCGTCGCCGATATCGTCACGCCCGAGTTCTTCAATTCCATCATTGACCAGGCCGACGCAAGCTGTGCCGGCAAGAACTTCTACACCCGAGCCTCCTTCCTCGACGCCCTCAAATCCTACTCACAGTTCGGCAACCTCGCTTCCGCCGATGACTCCAAACGCGAGATTGCCGCGGCTTTTGCCCATTTCACCCACGAAACTGGACGTGAGTGAGTCGGTTTGTTATATCGATGATAATGATAATATGATTACAGGAGCTTATATATGAACTAACACGATAATGAACGTGCAGATTTCTGCTACATAGAAGAGATAGACGGTGCATCTAAGGATTACTGTGACGAAACCAACACACAGTACCCATGCGCCCCCAACAAAGGATACTACGGTCGCGGACCCATTCAACTGTCGTGGAACTTCAACTACGGCCCCGCGGGAGAGAGCAACGGGTTCGACGGGCTGAACGCGCCGGAAACGGTGGCGAATGATGCGGTGGTGTCCTTCAAGACGGCGCTCTGGTACTGGATGCAGCATGTGCGCCCTGTGCTGAACCAAGGGTTCGGCGCCACCATCAGAGCCATCAACGGCCAGCTCGAATGTGACGGCAAGAACCCCGACACTGTTCAGGCTCGTGTTGGTTACTACACCCAGTACTGTTCTCAGCTGGGTGTTGCTCCCGGAGATAATCTTACCTGCTAGACACACTATCAACACATCCATCCATCCTCTGCTTCATAGAATAAGTGAGAAGGGAAGGGCGCACCTGCAGCTTCTAATTCTCCACCAATAAGTTAGAACTTAGAATGCGTTAATTAATTGCGACGTGTACTGTTTAGCATTGTATGAATTTAACAGTGTTACAGTGCCATGTGTTCCCTCTTTCATCCTCCACCAATAACTCTTGTATCAGCGCCCCACATATTAATTGGCTTCGCGTGATTAAGCTTTTCGTTATATGAAGGTTTCGAGTTGCCGAGAAAACAAACCACCTCACTCAAAACACTGCGGCACCCTTTCGAGCTGGCTTTACGGAGATCCGGAATTGAACAAAAATTACTTTACGTCATGAATCGAAAAGGATAAGGTGAATATTGATCAGGTGCCTTGCTGGCTAACCACCGATCACCCGAAGCCACGACGCCGTCGCGACGATTGGCAAAGAACATTATCATTGTCAGTAAAACAAACCACAAAAAAAAAAAAAAGGGAACCCAGCCCCGTTGGTTGGGTGATCATGGAAGGTGGTTCCAATACTTTCTTTGGGACTGCATGAAACAAAAACGATTTTGGAAAAGGGCACAACCGAACAACCGCAACGGGTACAGTTCGGATTGTAGGCGCGCTCTGGGCCCAACAAAGGGGCCCAAATTAGTTGGACTTCACAATGGTATGCCAAAATTTGACCCACTTTGTACCAAAAACTCACCCACTTTGGATCCAATGGGTGTACCGCAAACCTCTCCCCCAGGGTCTGGCTCTTTTCGAACCTCAATCCTTGCCATTCCACTACCCAGACCACTTTTTGGGACTCTTATTTGAAAACGCTAGGATAATAGCAACAAATGTATCTTTACCAACCAACAAGTGTTGGTCCAAGTGGAAGGGACTTGGATCTCTTAAACATTATGTTTTGGGTTTGATTCTTGGGGTGGTGTGTATGGAAAAAACACTGTTGGAAGAGGTCCCCGCTACGACACCTGATAGTACGCCGACCGTTCAGGTGAGAGGATACTCTGGGCAACAAAAAAAAAAGTATCTTTACCAATGAGTCTTTTATCTCCGGATAATCCCATGATTTCAGTTTGTGCTATTATTAACCACACCATCAAAGCTCGTGCCTTTTTGGAGACCATCCGCACTGAAGCTTGATGGCACGCGGTGCCTTGTAATCTTTTGTAACTATTTGTTAACACCTACGGGGCTTAATATAAAAATTATTTAAGTAATTTGGATATATTAAATAGGTTAATTAAATTAGTTATTTATTGATTTCTCTAAAATATATTCTTTTAATTATGACTACTGTTAAATGAAAACCCCCTTAATACATGTAATCAATAATAACAGTGCCTTAAAAAATAAATTATAAATTTAAAAGATAAAATAAATTACAAATTTATATTTAAAACTAAGTGTAATTTTTAATTAATTGTTATAGTAAGAACTGGAGCTTGTACATCCCTTTCCATTCAAAAACGCAAAAAAGGCGTCTACTTTGTTACGTCGTCCCCCTCAACTCTCTCTCGCTCTCTCTGCTCTTTATATTTTAAGCGTTGTCAACGAGAGAAGGATAAGGAGAATTGAAAAAATATTACTACTTTCAGTCTTTAATATAAAACTTTGTTTGACTTTTATTTTGATCCTAAATATAAAACCCTAATCTACTTTGTCTCTCATATTTATGTTTTTTTTTTAAGGTAGTCCTTCTAATAATGGTGGCTCTAACCAGTACACTTGATTAACAAAGATATTTTAGGAAAGACAACATTTATTTATTACAAATAATTAATTTAATTTTTTTTAATTTATTCAAATTAGTCAACTAGTTCTTATATTTATAACAGGAAGTAGTAAAAGGCAGCGTCGTCCTCTGTTTCTGTATGTTTATATCCTCTATATTTCTTAATTATAACCAGTCAACGAGAGAATGAACTCAAGATTCTAATGACTATTTGACTAATAAACAAATTCTCATTGTTATAGTTTCGTGAGAAGCTCGTCTTTCGAGAATGATAGCCTAACTCGGGGAAGTTGCAAATTTAGCAAGAATTAATGAGGCGTTCAGAGATCAATGAAAGAAGATCCCAACCATAATCTTTTGGGACTGGGATATGGAACTTCGGTACGCTACACAAGAATCCATTCAGTGTGCAGCTCCCTTTTTTTTTTTTTTGGCCCTTTTAATTAAAGGATGGATACTAACGATCTGAAAATTAAGCTCCCCACTTATAGCAGCTATGGACGCTGGTCATATGACCGAAGCAATACGGATATTGCAGCTCCACCCGCCCTTTCCCGGCTATACTGGTCGCTTGAGTGGAGATCTTCACAGTAGTTGTTTCCCTTTTATTTTCAGAGTTTGGTATCTCTCAATTTGTAACTTACCGTTGGATTTTTTTCCCCTTAAAAAAACAGCTATCAGCTGAAAACGCCTGACAGATTAAAGATGAGAACTTGGGCTTCACTGCCTTTTCTTTTTCGATAACTAGTTAATATGAAAATCTACATGAGGCCGGTGAAGATCATCTAATGATAACTGTGGCAGAGGTACTCCATAAGTGAAATAAACAATATATTGCATTACATTTAATATTTAATTTAATCATTAAATAATATATATTGACATAAAGAGGACGTAATTGTGATGCTTGATTTCTTGTCCGTGAGTGAGAAAAGGATTCTGTTGTTGTCTCGCTTGAGCAGGAATTAAAAAAAGTGAAGAGAGGGGGCTCAGAAGCAGCACAAATGAAAGAATCTTATTTCAATGGGAAGACATGAATATTTGGGCGATCTAGCTGGCTAGCTACCACTGTGTTGTTGAATTGAATTGTATAGAGGGAGGAATGTGGTGGGGCCTGGCCGGGGATCAGTGTCCAGGGCCTTTAGGACTTGGTCCGGAAGCCAAGCGCATGAGCCAAAGCCGCAGGCTGGCGTTGGCCTCCGCGTATGTCCGGAGATGACTCCCGCCGGCAAAATCTGCCCTCAGAACCCTGCTTCCCTCACTCACACTCACCGTGGCTATCCACAACATAACCACCATCATCACCACCGCGCAGGCTTTTCTCAGACTCATGTTGCTCTCTCCTTGATCACCCACCAAACAGGTGGGCTTCTATTTATAGCGGCGTTGCAGAGTTTACGTGTTGACCAAGCACTCTGGGGAAGCTGCCCTTGCTTTGCCTCCTCAACTTCTCTTTGAATTTGTCAACGCCCATCGCTTTTACCAATGTGCCCTCCTGGCTCCCGCATTGTGCATGCTCATGATGCTACAAATGCTGACTAAGTTCCCTCGAATGGTTTTTCTGAGGTTGGCAATGTTGAATTTTACTCTCTTATTAATACTTTCTTGTACTTGTATTTGAATTTGAATTGACTTTGCCGCACAGGTTTGCAAGCGCTAACAGCTCCTACCTACCATTTGCCTTTTTTCCTACTTGCGTGCTCCCTCATGAAATGCCCTTTAATACTGCTTCTGTGTTCCAACCACTCCACTTCTTCGCTTGTTTTTGTTCTTTCTCACGATTCTATCCTCTGAAAGCCTAGTCAGTTTGTGGAAAATAAGGGACCAAGGCAAAACAACCCCCCCAAAAAAAAAAAAACTGAAACAAGGAAGGATTATCAACCACTTTGAATTTCATCTATATATATATGTTTAAATATAAATAGTAAGTCTTGTTCTAATTTGCAAAGAAATATCATAATATCTTACTAAATACTCCTCCAGTCCTTATTATAAGACTCCATTTGACTTTTTATTTGGTCCTAATTATAAGACCCCAATCCATTTTGTCTCTTATATTTATGCATTTTTTTCCAAGATAATCCTTCTAATAATGATAGTTTTAGCCAATATACTTAATTAGCAAGGATATTTTAGGAATGACCACTTATTTATTATAAATAACCAACTTAACTTACTTTTTTAATCTCCTCAAATAAGTCAATTGGGTCTTATAATTAGGACCGGAGGAGTATATATTTCATGTATTATTTAAATTTGAGAAATGAACCGTGCTATTCATAATTTTTGATATGATTTGTTGTATATTTATTTTATATGAATGATATTGATCCAATTTGAGGGATTGATAAAAGAAAACAAATCAAGAAGATATGCTACTGTTTACTTTCCTCTAAAGTAATTGGCATAATTTTATTGAATGCTAGAATTTAATATCGTTGTTAGACTACAACTCTGCTGCTGACTATTTCCTTTTATTAGTCGTTGCATAAAAAAATGTTTAGAAATTGGAGACAGGCGTAGAAAGATGTAATTGGTATTGACCGAAAGAGTTTTAGCAAAATTCGAACAAGGAATTTGATTATTTTTGAGCCTGACCAATACCAACAGCAGTATGCACGGGGCGGATTATGCTTTGTGGAGGTAGAGGGCGAGAAAATTCAATTTGGATGCTTACTACTGACTTGGTCATTGAATCTTCTATAGGAGGAATTCGTCATAAAATATATAACTTAATCGCAAGTCAAGACATAACGATACATTCGGCAATAAAGATTCAAGCAGTTTATATCTGGAGTTTAACCCATAATGCACCGTGTACCTGTACGTGCGGGGGTTAAAGATACAGTGATAGCATTTCTTAAAAAGTGAAAAACTACTACTTGCATTTTATTAAGCAAAATTCAAATTTGAATTGTAGACTGGTTCTTAATATAAAACTTATTTAATTAAATTAATAAAATTAAGTAAGTTAGTTAATTATAAGAATATAACATTTTTAGTTAATTATAAGAATATGACATGTTTTTTCCAAAACATCATAATCATCTTCCTTTATATCCCTATCTCTCTTTTCAACAGGGATAATTTAAAAAAAAATGATAATAAAAAAATATATCTTATATTTAAGACTAAAATCAATTTAACAATTAAGTCTTATATTAAAGATCAGAAGAATATTATTTTACCTCTTGGTAAAAATATCGGAAATCCTTGTGAGTAATGCAATCAAAACCAGCCTGGGTGGCCATGATGCTAGGTACCACCTCAGAAAAACCATATGAAAAACGGTCCTCGGCACCGATGAAAAAATTCTGTAAGGTCGAAGAATATGCTACTCCGCTTATGCATTTCTTCCAAAACCAATGCTACAGGTCTTTACATAAATTAGCGCTACACTTATATCGCACTGATGGACTTTCAATGTTATATGAGCTCCACAAGCATGCAGCCAGTCAATTGATTCGCCCACTTAATTTTTAGCCACGTCATAAAACATTGCTAAGATTGGCCTGAGCTGTACAGTGTTGATCTGAGACAAGATAACAAATGGTCAAATGCCTATACGAAATTTTAAGAAATGTAGTATTTCAAGCTTCAGAAATCCTTTGCCCTTCTCCTTAATTGATCAAGTTCCCTTTCAATCTCAGCATCTCGAAATGGGATTCCAGTGTTTGTGCTAGTACTAACACTTCTTCCGGGGGGAAGCTCTCCTTTCTGCTCGAAACAAACATGAAACAAGTAGAGGCAACATCAAAAGGACATCTAGGACGTCGGACAAAGAAACTCTGGCAACTTCTCTCCCCCGAAGTTTTCCCCCTTTCTTGAGAAAATGGGAAAAAGAAGGGAGAGAATGATACCCACTTTCTTCAAATACAGCAGCACGATATCTTTTTTTTTTTTTTTAAATAGCAATGCCTTTTTTCATAGGTTACCCACTTTCATCCTGCCTTTGACTCTTCTACATCAATCAACTGGGAGAGAATGATACCAGGTATATATAACAAAGGACGCACATTCCCTCTGTGCACTGATCATATCTTTCATTTCTCTCTCCCTCAATGCACTATGAGCATTATGTTTTTAGATCCAGATTGTATTCCTTGACCGGGTTTAGAAGCTAAGTTTTGAGTTGTACCTTTGAGCTACCAGATAGTTCTTTCTTCAAATTTGCAAGATCATCATCAACTGACGAGCTCTCTAACAATGCAAACTGCGCAAAACCAGCAAAAAAACAGAAATCCATAAATTCCAAAAAGCAATTTCAGCCGTGGCAACTCTAAACTGGCCTATTTTCATCCATTAAAAAAAAAAAATTAACGACATGATATACTCCAGGACAGACAGATATGGAAAATATCCACTGAAGGACAAAGGATTCGCCTAGCCACCAATTTAAATTTTGGGAAAAGTTTTATTCTTGTGACTTTTATTGTACTGAGCCGTATGAATTCTTATTTCCTAAATCAAAAGACAATAGTATAAAGACATTTCATCATGATCGCTTGAGTTCAGCTCTTCATTCTGTCCTAAATAGCTCCTTAAGAAGTGTTATCTACATTTATGCGCTGGTTGGTAAATAGTCAAGGAAACTGCATTCCTGTTGAATAGAAAATAAAGGTATACAACGTTCACTACCTTTCCTTCAAGATCATCACTTGTCAACTGGCCAAGAGCTTCAGCTTCCGATTCCATTGCCAACACTACCAGGATAACAGCGAATAATAAATATGAGAACCTAAAAAATTTCAAATGCAATGATGCAAAGTTTGAGCCGTCAAGTGAAGGTCCAGAATTGGCTTTTATGAATTATTCTTTTTATTTGGCCATATACATATTCTACGCACATTTTAGGCCATAGTTTTCCTTGCTATTAAAGTGCTCATATTTTTCATTTTTTGGTAGAATTATTATCAGAGTTTTACTTCTACTGCAATTACACCTGGTTATATATTTACAATGTCCAAGCATAAGGTCATTTTGTCGATAAATTATGAGGTACAAATTCAAGCCTCGGGATATCTCTTGAATATACTACTACATAGCCTTTGTCAAGATTTTTTTTTCCTTTTTCTTCCCTTTTCCCCTTTGAACTCTTAAACCATTTGAAATTTCTAGATGCCATGCCCTCCTACCCAACCAAATATTATCCACGTATCCCAATTCCCAATAGCCAAAAAGCAATTCAGATTAAAATTTTCTTACCTTTTTCTTCCATCTTTTCAAAAGCTGATAGAGCACTACTTGTATTGACATTTCCCAGCATCTCATTCACTTTAGTTGACGTCCTAAAGGAACATCAACAGACAGCCATAATTAGAAGAACCAAAGTACAAAAAAATCAAGAGATGAAGGATGTCAATGAGAAAATGGTGCCAAAGACGAACTTTGCAGATTGAGCTCTGGCTTTCAAAGTATCCTTCTTAGACCTTGCCTCCTGTATCTTACTCTCCAAAAGCTACAAAATATGAAATTCATAGAACATAACATCAATGAATAAATAGGAAAGCATAAGTATGCATATAGATATAACGGTTGCATATAATATTCAACTCAAATTGCCTAGACAGACTCTCTAACCAACTGCAATCACTCCTAAAAAAATTGCAAACTTCCACTGATTTTCTGACTGAAAGGCGGGCTACTTTGGATCTCAATTTTAGATGGCAATATTCAATTATACACACTAGCTTTAGGGTGTGTTTGGATGAAACCAAACCGTGGTTTAGAAAAGTGATTCTGGAGAATAGATTCTGGAAAGAATAGATTTTATGAAAAAGTGATTTTGAGAAGTGAGAGTGTTTGGATAGTTGTTATCAGAAGCACTTTTTATATATACAAATTACTAAAAAAAAGATATAAGTTAATATGATAATTACAGAAAAAATAGATTTTATGATATATTTTAATTTGAAGAAATAAAATTGTTAATAATATATTTTTTATTAACATAATTAATAATACATAAGATAATATAATTAATAAATAATTAATATGTATATATATTATAAAATATAAGATTAAATATGTTTATAAAAAAAAATAACAAGATATATATCTTATAGGCTCTCACACTCTCCATTTTTTCTCCAAAAGCAAAAATTTTTTGCTTTTTCCAAAACCATGATTTTGGTTTTTGGGTGGGTGTTTGGGTGATTTATTCCCCAAACCATGGTTTGGGTCTCCAAACCATGGTTTGGGGTGTCACCCAAACACAGCCTTACAATTCCCTAGGTACAATTTAACTCACCCGTGTATTAGAGACAAGGTTGTCAACAACACCCTTTTGTTGATCAAGTTGAAGTTTCAAAGCATTAGCATTATCCTGCAACATTTTAAAGGAAGAGGATCAAGTTCAGACGGCCTATCATGTGACGTGCATGATAAGGTATCCATATACGTTATAACTATTGCAGCTATAATTTCTTTAATCAGTAAACTAAATGGTGGAATTGCAGATAATTCCAATTTTTCAGTAATCAGCAAGAGGTCAACACTATCATCAGCATTCATATATAAGCAACGTCTGACATATATTGAACTGCCTATTTGGAGAAATTTGCAGAAGCTAAGTATTGTGAGATTTATCATATCTGATAGTCCCAAACTACTTCAGCTTCTTCAAACACAATAACGAACAAGGGAAATGCCTTGCCAAAAGCAACCAAAATGGTCAGATAAATCATAAATCTACACATTTGGTTATGAAGACAAATCACTTGGGAACACAGAGTAGAGTTTTCATTAAGCTTTAGGAGACTCTCATAGAAATGGAAGCTGTGACAAATGCATTGATAAAATATTTCAGTAATTATTAGCAAAGAAGGGAGAACAAAGAATCCACATATGTAGCTATCAGGTGAAAAAAGAGAGCAAGAAATCAAGAATCAAGAACTATATCTGATTAACTAAAATACCACACAATTAAGTGGTCCACTTGATAACCTTAAGTTGGAAATCTAGAAATATACCAAAGCAAAAGCATTCAAGAAAATGAGAACATACAGCATAAGATTTCCGCCTTTTCAAAGCTTCACGAGCAAGATCTTCATCGCCTTTCTGAAGAGCAAGTTGTGCTTTACGGTACCTATGGCAATGCAAAGCATAAAACTGGTATCTATACACTAAACAATGTAAGAAAACTAAAATAACCATTTTTTCCCCGTATATTACCACTCTTCAGAAGCTTGTTGTGCAGCTTTGTATTTATTTTCCAACCGCTTCTGAGATGCCAATACCTTATGAAGAAGAAGAGGATCTCAGACTAAAAGGTCAGGAGTGAAAAACAAAAACAATTTTTTTTTGGTGAGGTTTGTGTTTTTTTGGGGGGGGGGGGGGTTTACAGCATAGATTGAGAAATTGCAAGCTTGTAGCCTTTGAAGGCTACTCCAGCAATCTATACCTAAGGGTCAGCATGCAGAACAAAGTAGTTTTCAATAACTCATGTATAACCATGGAAAGAAAACAGCAGAGATAAAAGTTTCAAAAAGAAAAAGTCTCAACTCCCAAATCAAACAAAAAAATAATTAACCTGTGCTGTAGCTTGACGCATTTTTGTCAAGTCATCATTCATTTCAAGAACTGTCTGCTCCAATATTTTCTCTGGATCTTCAAAAGTACTTATGATTGCATTTGCATATGACTGCATCACTTAGATAAATAATAATGAGAATGCCAACCTAAACTATGCATATTTTTTTAAAAAAAAAAATTTATTTCAGTGATTTCACCTTCACAACTCTGGCAAATCTATCAAAAAGGTTCATTTGAGTGCCAAGAGCACCTCCACCTTGTCTAGAATAAGATTGGATGGGGCCAGCAATCCTTATCCCTTTAACTTTCAGATATTCAACTGCAAGCATTGATCAAGGAAATTTGAAATCCCGGCAGAAGTTGTATATACAAAAGGAAAGACGGGGAGACGTAATGTTTTTGGCTTCTCTATTACAACAACAGTCAAAAGCCAATTGATACGTGCATTGTGTGACGTCATTGAGCTATATTAACAACTAACTCTTCAAATATATTATTTACTAACATATCTCAAGTATCAATTGGCTTCTGTGTGTACAAGAAAATTCAATTTTTTTTTTTTAAAAAAACTTTTTCTTCTCTTAGAGAGTAACATCAACACTAACTTGCTCAATGGAACATACTTTCATCCACAAGTCATGATATCCATTTGAAGAAAATTGATAGGAGATGTAATTTAAAGATAAGAACAGGTGACATCAGGAAACACTCAATTGCTTGAGACCTTAAGGTTTAACACGTTTATGTGATCAATAGTGCACGAAAAAATTAATTTAAGTACAAGTCCTCCCAACTCCAACCCCCTCCCAAAATAAAAAAGTTTCACCAACTACGGAAATAAAGTGCTTACTACTGAATTGCTGCCTCACATAAGGGCGATCCATTCCTAACTGCTGGCAACGTGATAAATATTTCACACTTAAATTACTGATGCCCGTCACTTATACTTCATAATAATGCTGCAAACTTGCTCTCACTCATACATTGTTTAATGTTCACAATTATGGAATTATTTGAAAAGCAGCAGTAAAACATAATGAAACACAATTCACACAGATGAAGAGCGCAATATTTTTATATTAAAACAAATAACCGATAATCAATCGGCTCCAATATAATAAACAAAAACATAATATACGATTTAAGTGAGTCAACAGAAGCCCATGGTGCTCACATTGCCGGGGAAGCTTATGATGAGAACTGATACGCCAGAGAATTGGGATCATATCAATGAACAATATATTAGCAAGAGAAAAAAATTGAAAACGCCATTATGTAAAACGACTTTTAGTTAATGAGCCCATACTCTAGACCAGGAATGCACCTCCTGGACAAAAATTAAGGAGTAAAAGCATATTTAGGCTAGGCCATACCTCTGCCACCGAAGAACGACGTGGTCAGAGGTTTCCTGAGCACGTAGAGACTATTGGAGCTTGAAGAACAAACTTGAAACAACGACGTTGGAGGTGTTGATGCCAATGGTACTCCAGTAAACATCTGCAGCTTCGTTGCCATATCTGATCGAAATCAGCTCAAGATGCGCAGAACTTGAAAATAAAAAGCAATTTTTGCAGATAGGATTGGAAAGTTTCGGAAATTTGGGATCAGTGCTTCTGCCCAATGGTTACTAGTGGCCTTGTGCAATATCTCTTCCACCCGAGGGAAATGGGCCGGACTGGACTCTTCAGGGCTAAGAAATCCAGCTCGGCTTTTTTGGTTAAAATTTTGATGTCAGCCGTCAACAGAACAGTACTCATGCCATCAGAATTGGTCTAAGGATTAGGTTCATAACTTGTGAGTTTGAATCCCACTGCTAATATAAGGATTATATTGATAAGTGATCTATTCTTCCGGTCCTTATTATAAGACCCAATTTGACTTTTTATTTGGTCCTAATTATAAGACCCAATCCATTTTCTCTCTTATATTTATGTATTTTTTTCCAAGATAATCCTTCTAATAATGATAGTTTTAGCCAATATACTTAATTAGCAAGGATATTTTAGGAATAACAATACTTATTTATTATAAATAACCAACTTAACTTACTTCCTTAATTTCCTCAAATAAATCAATTGGGTCTTATAATTAGGACCGGAGGAGTATAAGTATATCTGTAAAAGCTTTCTAAACTTAAAGGCATGTCCTGATTTTGATAAGCCTTCAATATCCAAATCATTTAAACTTTACTTGTAACAACAAAAAAATCTCAAATTAACAGGACTCGGCCTCAGGGTCAGTTTTGTTTATCTTTAAAAAATAATTTTTATACGGTATAAAAAATTTACGAAAATTAATTTATTGTTTATAATTTTTTGAAAAATATAAATTATCTTATATTTTATTTTAATAAGAAAAATAATTATTATTTACTAATTTTCAGAGTTTACAATATTTTCCCATTTACATCAACATTCTCCTATTCATCTCGTCTAATTGTTTTAAAAAGAATGTTCATGTACTTTCTTAATATAATAATAAATTTATTTTTTATGATTTTTTTTTACTTTTTAAAAAACGTAGTGTTTTTTTTAAATACTAGTAGTATTGTTTGATTAGAGAAGTTGAGACAAATGGATCTGTGACAAAATAAAATAAAATATAAAAGAACTGATAGGAAAGCTCAACAAATCATGGGTTTTTAGTACAGAATTATTAGATGAACGAACGCACTTTCAATTTTTTAAACTTTCCATCGGATTTTATCTTTTGACTTGCAAGTTAGCTTAACTACAAGAAAAGATCCCTATGTTGGCAAAAAAAGAAAAGAAAAGAAAAATCACTGCGTTTTAAGGATATCTGAATTTATTCACATGGCCTGAAGCAATATTTATGTAAGAAAGCTGAACAGTTCTACCATGAGTTTACATTACCAATTGATAGTACCTCCAGTCCTGATTATAAGAGCTAATTAACTAATTTAAGAAGATTAAGAAAAGAAATTAAGTTAGTTATTTGTCATAAATAAGTATTGTATTTCCTAAAATATCCTTGTTAATCAAATGTATTGACTAGAACTACTATTGTTAGAAGGACTATTTTGAAGGAAAAAAAATAAATATTAGAGATAAAATATATTGATATTTTATATTTAGGACTAAAATAAAAATCAAACAAAATTCTATATTAAAAATCAGAGGTAGTACTATTTTTTAATGCAAGTAAATAGTTGTAACCGGGGGAAAATATTATCATTGGCTTCCCACAATCTAGTAGGGAAAAGTCATTTCCGACGCAATAACACCAAATGCCTCTGCCAGGGCAAATATGAAATTAGAATTCAGCAGAAAAGCCAGGTCAGCAGCTTTTATTTGTGATGAAGGAGATTTCGTTATCCGCGCTCCGAAGCTTGAGCATGGCTTCCTGCCCTTCATCTCTGCTCCTTTCACTTGGTAAGTAGCGGCCCTATTTCTCTGTTTCTTGTGATTTTGCTTCCCCCGTTGCCCATATTGCTGCATTCCCTTTGAAATATGTTCATAATTCATGTCAAGAAGCTTCGTCTCGCCTCTTCCTTTTTAGCTCAATCTCGAAATCTGTGCACGTTGGTAGGTTCTGCTTCGGGTAGAAGCCCGTCCTACGCTCCCCAAGTCGTTCCTGATGACAAAGTTCGATGTCTGGCTGTGCATTACTCAAGCTGCGATTCTCAAACCAAGTCCCCGAGGACAAGAGAATGCGTAGCTATGTTTAACAACATTACGCGTAGAGACATTCTCGGGTTAGCTTTCGGAGCCCCAGGCCTCTTCATGACTTCATTTCCTGCCAAAGGAGCTGGTTTGCCCCCAGAGGAAAAGCCAAGGCTCTGTGATGATACCTGTGAGAAAGAGCTTGAAAATGTATGGTGAGATTACATAGTATCCTTGACTGCTATGTCTCCTTGTCTCTTTCTGTTAAAACATCACCTGTAGTCACTGTACATTTCTAAGAATGTTTTCAATCTTCAGGATGAAAACTTGTCAGAGGCAAAGCCCTTGCGAGGAACCGGGGGGGGGGGGGGGACTTCAATATAGTCTTGGGAATTTGAAAACGCTGTAATGAAAAAGGTGTTTTTGGTCTATTGAATTTGCCTACCTTAAGAAATGTTCAGATATTTGAATGTTCCTTCTCTTCTGGTTTGACAAACTGGTATCCATCAAACAGCCATTGAGTCTCCAAGCCTTCCCTTCCTATTGGCCACCAATTTCAATATTTGTAAGAAACCTATACCTAGTACTTGCTTTGCGCGAAGGTGAGAATCGTCACGAATTATAAGAATTAATGATCTGGCGTAGTGTGTAATCAATGCTCATAATGTTTCTCCAGGATAGAACATATAATTCTAATAGAAATTAGCAGGGACCTTCACGTCAGTAGCTTCAAGTGATATCATAACTTGATTAGTTGGGTTAATGGAGAAACTCTATGCTTTGCTAGATATAAAATCTGCTGCAAGTTATTATATGTCTGATATATGCGTGGCATATATCAGCAATCTGTTGTTTTATGAAATTATTAATCAATCCTATCAGAGTAAAGATGTACCACTTGGTGCTTATTACAACTCACTTGTAGGGAGAATCTTTTTATCCTTACGTCATTTGTGGGGTATTTAATGATCGCTTTTTAATTTTATCATTACTTAATTCTTATTAGAAAGAGAGAGAGAGGAGAGAGAGGCGAAAATTATTTGTAAATGTAGAGAGAGAGAAAATTTTAATAGGGATAAATTTAGAAATTTTTATCAATTTAATGTATTTCTTAGTATGTGGGAATGAATTATAAATGACTTGTAATAAGCACTGGAGTGATAAGCTAGGTAAACTCAAGAGCTTCCCAGTGTGATGGGGGAATGACTTTTACTTGTAGTTTAATTTCCATAGCTAATGACTGAGGCCGTTTTGAATTTTGTATGCCATGAAGGTGCCTATGATAACTACGGAGTCAGGTTTGCAATACAAGGATATTAAAGTTGGAAGAGGCTCTACACCACCAGTTGGATTTCAGGTTTTGAAGTCATCTGACTTATACAGGTTTTCGTGTATGCTTGTCTCTATTCTGCAAAGAACAACCCGATGCCAATTCTGTAAAAATAAATCCCTAAACTGATCATTTATGCCTGCGGACCAGCTGAATTTGCTTCGGTAGGCAGAGTTCATATCACATATTTATTTCACGTTCTAGGCAGAAATTCAGTGCATACTAATGAATGACACTGCCTCATAGCGGCCATGAATTCACATGTGCCTCCATACGAACTTCCAAAATTCCTTATGTAAACCAACCATATAGTTGGTGAAGCGCCATTATATCTATTGCTATCTCCGTATTAAATCATCTTATCAAAAAATAAAAACTATCTTCTGTGTAACCAACCATAGACCTGTCAGTTGCTGAATTCTATCATTCTTTCTGCCATGGAGTTAGTATATTTTTCTACCACCAATATATCAGCGGTTACCTTCGTTTCCAAGTGCCTCTGACCACACTCTATTTATTCTACTTATGTAACTTAAAAAACACAGGTGGCTGCTAACTACGTTGCGATGGTTCCATCTGGACAAATATTTGATAGGTAAATCTGTCAATTGCTGAATTCTAGCATTCTTTCCTTGCAGTAATTTAGTTAAAAGATTCTCAGTGTTATTTGTTATATTGTAGACTTGAGAAGGTTTGAGTGAACTTATAGAATTACCTAGTTAGATGTTGGACATCTGAGTGTAACATATAAAAAATAACCAATTAGATATACCTAGCAAACAGCAAATGCTGTCAGAATGTTTTAGTGATAATGTAGACTTGTTTGTTTTCATCCAATTTTGGTTTTGAATACCATATATTTTGCATTTTGCTCCTTAGGACCTGCTCTGTTAACAATCAATTAAATATACTTAAGCTGAGAATTATTATGAAGTTTGTTACTTTGGTTAGATGCAAAAGCTTATTATGTTTTGCTCTTTTTCCTCCTCTTTGATTGTACAGTTCATTGGAGAAAGGCCAGCCTTACATTTTTCGCGTTGGCTCTGGTCAGGTAAATTCATATGTTGCTGCTGCTGAATTTTAAGAATTTGACCCATGTATGGGCTGTTCAAACCTTGAGAATAGTTAGTACTGTCATTTTCTCTTTTTGGCCGCAAAAATATTGTTGTTCAAGTGCTTATTGGTAGGCTATACTGATTTTCAACCCAATGAATGGAATAGGTGATAAAGGGACTTGATGAAGGAATTTTGGGCATGAAAATAGGAGGAAAACGCCGACTATACATACCCGGATCAGTAAGCTTCTGTCTTCATGCTGGATTGTCTTCCTCCTCTTAACTTTTCCCAACATAATAAGCTTCCCAAAATCGTGAAAACTGATATTTAGGTGTTCTAATAATCATCTGCACATTGTGGGGATTAGTTTGACTTTGTTTCAACAACTGGATTGAGATTTGGAAGAGGTTCAGCATCTACTATGAATTCCTTTCCCTTCCCCTTAAGATAGTACCACATTTTATAGTTTTGCACTGGGGCAAGGGCATCTGAGCTTAAGGTGTGCATTGACCACAAAATAGTTTCAGAAATGCATGATAATGAAGTTAACGAACTTAAGACTCCCGATGAATTTTCATTTTTTCTAATTTGATTCGTCCACTTGACAGTAAATGTTAAGCGTGGTTCAATAAATAGGATAAGTTTTAACTCTTGGCGTTCCTGTTTGATGTTTGATGGTAGTTGGCATTCCCAAAAGGTCTTACATCTGCTCCAGGAAGACCAAGGGTGGCTCCGAACAGTCCCGTCGTATTTGATGTTAGTCTGGAATATATCCCAGGACTTGAACTGGATGAGGAATAAATCAACCCAGTTCTCCAGCATATCTTGGTTCCTGTTATTTCCTTTTGTGAACACAGGAACCAAAAATTAGATGATGCATCCTTGATTCATTGGTTCCAAGAGAGTAAATGTGTTGTCTGGAAGTGGTGTGTTATTAAAGATTATATATGTACACATGCAACGCATGCATGCATGTTCATCTGTTTTGGACACTGTACAATCTGTTTCCATCTCTGTTGAGGGTAGCAGACATGAGAATAGCCTGGGGATCCTTCACTGGGTTTTGGTTTATTAATTACTAACGAAAATGTACTAGAAATCGAATCACAAAATTAACTCATCCACCTTAAAAAATGTTCAAATTATGCCACTTGTTTTCCGCTTTGAAAATTACACTCTCCTTTTATATAAAATAAAAAACTTTGTTAAACTTTTTCCTCGCAGTAGAAGATAAGTGGTAGCAGTACTCAATCTAATGTAGGTAACTCACATTTAGATCGTGTGAATTACTCATAAATCAAATATAATATTAAATTTTGAATCGAAATGCGTTTTATGCATAACAAATCTGATTTTGAGTTAAGAACTTGAGATAGTAAATTAAACTCTAGCTAGCTGAAATATCAAAATTCAAATTGAGGTCTATACCTTAAATAAATTTCTAATTAGGTCAAGAGGCCTAATTCAGAATTTATGAATGCTGTTTAAAAACTAAAATAACCTTTTACATTCCACTAAAAAAACCCTTTTATAATTAAAGAAAATTTTTTTAAAAAAAATCAAACCATGAAAACCTAATATTATACTCCTTCGATCATTAATGTAGAATCTAATTAGGCAGTATTGGTCCTAGTTGTAAGACTTCCTTCATATTTTTATCAAATTTTTTTAAATTAACTCTATTGATGTTCTATATATAATAATCAAGTAGAAGAGTGATGAATAGAATTAAGAAAGATTCTTAAGATGTTTTAGAAAAAAGATATCATATTAACTAAATTAACTAACATATTTAATAGACTCAAATTAATTAATTATGTGTTAATATAATGATAAGAGGAGTATAATATTTATCTATAAAGACAGGAGAATTACAATAAGGTTCCAAAAATAATTACTAAATTTTTTTAATAATAACTTAAATAGCTTGTAATGATAATGATGATTTTAGAGCAAATGACAACTTGATTTGTCTTTTTTTTTTTCCTTGTCACCTCCTTATAATTCTCCCTGTTTCTGTCTTTGCTCCTTTTCTTCGTGAAAGCAACAGCTACGGCACCAGCTTTTTGGATATTTGATCATCACAAGGCACGTAAGTCATTAGAAATTACCACTTCCTGTCCTGATTACAAGGCCTTATTTATAATCTACAAATAAGATATAAATGAGGTTTTATAATTAGGATTGGAAGTAGTACCATATATTTTGCGCAAATTAATTTATTTCTTAGTTCTTCATTTAAATCATTTTCCAAACAGAGTTATATCATTTTAATTCATGATCAAATTGGTTTATCTGCACCTTCTTTGTTCCTCAACCTGCGTCAATTAATCAAAACAAATTTAATATTTTTTTACAATGAACATTGACACCCCAATTGTTAATTTTTTTCCTCTGAATTTTCATATTTGATCCTACTCAGCAACCAATATTGAACCAATACTGAATATTGGTTCGAGTTCTTTTTATTTGATCTAATGGATGTTGGTTCAACTATTCCGTTTCAATAAGTTGTTGATTTTCATAGCAAAAAAAAGGTTTGTTTGATTTCAAACTTAATTTTATTATGCGTATTGCATTATCAAAATTGAAAGAAAAAAAAAAAGAACTGACAAAAAAAGGCCAACTTTATACCGTTTATATTTACTCTGATCGACTTAAAATTGGGAAGCAGAAAGTTGTATAAAAGGTAACAATTGAGATGTGAGTTTGTAAATTTTTTTGCCACCGAGCCCTTTTATTTTCTTCAATATGCATGGGTGCGTCAGAAATCCCTATTTTTTTAAATGATAAGATTATTTTTTTAATTAGAAAGGACTATAATTAAAAATTAGATTGAAGTTAATGCTTCCCGCGCAGAGCGCGGGAGAGGTGATGCTAGTTTTTTTAAATGATAAGATTTTTTTTAATTAGAAAGGACTATAATTAAAAAGTTTCTGGTTAGGCCTCTTATCCGATGCATTTTTAATGATTTAATCAGATTCTTCAATTTTTAAAATTTATATCGAATTATATTGCTTATAAATTATAAAGGGGGAATTTCACTGTAGGACCGCAGAAGACAATTAATATCAAAGAGCCCCCAAAACTTTCTGAAATCTCACTGCAGGACCAAGGGACCAATCTGATATTAATTTTTAGAGTGAGATTACAATAATACCCCTCCCTTTTTATTTTATTAAAAACTAAATATTTACCGGAGTTACTGTTCCGGCCACCGGAGGTCGGAGGTCCGGCCACCGGCGCTCAGGTGGCCGCCGTCGGGTCCGGTCACCGGTGGCCGGAACAGTAACTCCGGCGGGACCTCCGGTGGCCGGAGTTTTTTTGTTTAAAACAAAGTGGCCAAGGGAGGGTTTGAACCCAGGACCCCTTGGCACACCAAAAGACTTATAACCACCAAGCCAAGCAACCCATTCAATCATAACATGCAAATAAAACTATATATAACAAAATAAACGCAACAGTCCAAATGTATGTGAACAAGTGAAATTAGACGATTTACAAGTGGAATTCAGAAATTTGCAACAAAAATTAGGCAATTTACAAATAACATAATAAAAGTCATAACCCCAAATGCAAGTGTTTAAGTGCAAATGAGCAAGTAAAATTTGAAGATTTACAATAAAAGTTTATGGATTTACAACCCAAATTTGGCAAACACAAGAGAATTCACAACCCAAAATGTAAGTGTTTGAGTGTAAGTGAACAAGTGAAATTAGACGATTTACAAGTGTAATTCAGCAATTTACAAAAAAAATTAAACAATTTACAAATAACGTAATAGAAGTCATAACCCCAAATGCAAGTGTTTAAGTGCAAATGAGCAAGTGAAATTTAAAGATTTACAATAAAATTTTATGGATTTACAACCCAAATTTGGCAAACACGAGAATTCACAACCCAAAATGTAAGTGTTTGAGTGTAAGTGAAGAAGTGAAATTAGACGATTTACAAGTGTAATTCAGCAATTTACAAAAAAAATTAAACAATTTACAAATAACGTAATAGAAGTCATAACCCCAAATGCAAGTGTTTAAGTACAAATGAGCAAGTGAAATTTGAAGATTTACAATAAAATTTTATGGATTTACAACCCAAATTTGGTAAACACAAGAGAATTCACAACCCAAAATGTAAGTGTTTGAGTGTAAGTGAAGAAGTGAAATTAGACGATTTACAAGTGTAATTCAGCAATTTACAACAAAAATTAGGCAATTTACAAATAACGTAATAGAAGTCATAACCCCAAATGCAAGTGTTTAAGTGCAAATGAGCAAGTGAAATTTGAAGATTTACAATAAAATTTTATGGATTTACAACCCAAATTTGGTAAACACAAGAGAATTCACAACCCAAAATGTAAGTGTTTGAGTGTAAGTGAAGAAGTGAAATTAGACGATTTACAAGTGGAATTCATCAATTTATAACAAAAATTAGACAATTTACAAATAACATAATAGAAGTCATAACCCCAAATGCAAGTGTTTAAGTGCAAATGAGCAAGTGAAATTGTCGAATTTCACTTGCAAATCTATAAATTTTTGTTGTAAATCTTCAAATTTTAGTTGCTCATTTACACTTAAACACTTGTATTTGGGATTGTGAGTTCCATTATGTTATTTGTAAATTGCCTAATTTCTGTTGTAAATTTCTGAATTCCACTTGTAAATCGTCTAATTTCACTTGTTCACTTACACTCAAACACTTACATTTTGGGTTGTGAATTCTCTTGTGTTTGCCAAATTTGGGTTGTAAATCCATAAACTTTTATTGTAAATCTTCAAATTTTACTTGCTCATTTGCACTTAAATACTTGCATTTTGGGTTATGACTTCTATTATGTTATTTGTAAATTGCCTAATTTTTGTTGCAAATTTCTGAATTCCACTTGTAAATCGTCTAATTTCACTTGTTCACATACATTTGGACTGTTGCGTTTATTTTGTTATATATAGTTTTATTTGCATGTTATGATTGAATGGGTTGCTTGGCTTGATGGTTACAAGTCTTTTGGTGTGCCAAGGGGTCCTGGGTTCAAACCCTCCCTTGGCCACTTTGTTTTAAACAAAAAAACTCCGGCCACCGGAGGTCCCGCCGGAGTTACTGTTCCGGCCACCGGTGACCGGACCCCGACGGCGGCCACCTGAGCGCCGGTGGCCGAACCTCCGACCTCCGGTGGCCGGAACAGTAACTCCGGTAAATATTTAGTTTTTAATAAAATAAAAAGAGAGGGGTATTATTGTAATCTCACTCTAAAAATTAATATCAGATTGGTCCCTTGGTCCTGCAGTGAGATTTCAGAAAGTTTTGGGGGCTCTTTGATATTAATTGTCTTCTGCGGTCCTACAGTGAAATTTTCCCAATTATAAATATATGCAGTGAGGATTGAGGGTGCCGCGGTTTTGGCAAGGGTGCGTTCTGCGAGGGATCTTTTCCATTTCAATCTGGGGAACGCAATGCAGAAAACATCATCATGATGGCTTCTCTGATGAATTACCAGCCCGCTTTGTTGAATTTTCGAAGCGTTGTCAATGGGAAGGGCTCGGCTGGGTCAAACCGTGGGGGTGTCATTATATGCGGCCTCCGGAGGAGCCCCAGAAAAAGCCTATGGAGGTCGAGGGTTTTGTCCAAAGAAGCCATTCAGGTGGTTCATTCCCTCAAGCTCGCGAAATCTACCCCCAAAGTTCAACATCTTCTCGATTCCAGACTCTCCAGGCTTCTCAAAGTTGATGTCTTGGACGTCCTCTCGGAGCTGCACAGACAAAATGAATTGGATTTGTGCCTCCAGGTACTATTCCACGGAATTTCTTTAGATTCTGCTGCTTGTTCTTGTTTTAACCAGACGAATGCGAAAATATAGGTTTTCGACTTCATCAGGAAGGAAGCAGTATATGAGAGGGAGTTGTCCCTGTACTCGGACATGATACTGTTGCTGGGAAGAAATAAGGAGATTGGGAGGGCGGAAGAGGTGTTTTCTCAGGTAATGGAAAAGGGATTGAAACCTGACACAAGGATGTACACGGAGATGATAGGAGCTTATATACAAGCAGGCATGACGGAAAAGGCAATGGAGACGTACGGCCTTATGAAGGCGTCTGGTTGTGCCCCGGACAAGCTGACCTTCACAATTCTGATAAGGAACCTCCACAAGGCTGGCCTGCAACACCTGGCTGCAACTTTGAAGGATGAGTGCTTTGACTACGTGGACTCTCCTCAAAAATTCATTCGTCAACTCCACCGCAAGCATGTAAGCTTTCCAATCATTGTATGCCAGTTTCCCAACCTCAACTTTGAGTTGTGAATATATCGAGTACCGGATAATTGAAGGAGCTTGTTCCTTGGTAATTGTAAATGCAAAGACCCAGTGAACCTTGTGATTGATGTTTTTACTTTTTATACTCGGATTCTTCATTCATTTCCTTGCCCATGTCTTCAGGCCAAAGGGAGATCAATTGTCGGCGATGATCTTACTTCTTGATGGAGTGGTGAACATGCGGCTTCATTTTCTCCCCCCTTCAATGGAAAACGCCATCGGAGAAACAATGTCGGGGTGATTTAGCAATTGTCCTGGATTTTTAATGGGTTCATTTATTTTCTCCCTTAAATCCATGTTATTTGTCTATTTCTGTCGCTCAATATTGTATTACAGAAAGACGAAAGGTCGTAATATTGAATTACGAGAAAGGTCACATCTTCACGGAGATCTTCTACGCCCAGTCTGGTGAAGATTGGAAAATTAGAAAAATAAAAAATAATTTTTATGCTACTAACAAAAAGTAAAAAGTAAAAAATGTTTCATAATAAAAATATGAATGTGCGCATTGCATGAGTAAGTGAACATGTCACTATTATTATCCTGTATTAAATCATTAATATATTAAATGAATGTGAAGACAGCCATAGCGAAGTCTCTGGCCTTTTATATCACTATTAGAATCTTTTATTAAGGGAGTGTTTGGCAGATGAAAAAGTGCTTTTTAGATATATTTTTTCACAAAACTAAGGCATACTACTCTATATATTTATTTCGTATATCATAAAAACACTTTTAAAATCATGGTTTGGTTTCCACCTAAACATCTCTTAAGGGCCTGTTTTGCAAGCACCCCAAACCATGGTTTTGGGACTCAAATCATGGTTTGGAGAAAATGTCAGCCAAACAGGAATAGGAAATGTGAAACCATGGTTTGGGTACAAACCATGGTTTTGAACCCCCAAACTATGGTTTCACCAGAAGCGGTCCAGAGTTCCTTCCTAGTTCAAATTATTGGAATTTTGCTATGGGCCCAACACGGATGACAAAAGAGTCCCATTTCCTGATTCAAATAATTAATTCATTCCTCAGTCAGTCTTATGCATTTGCTCTTCCTTTCCTCCTTCACTCCTTCCTCCTTCACATATTTTATTAACAATTTAATATTATGCTTTATAAGTATATATAAATATATTAATTATTTATTAATTATATTATCTTTTACATTACTAATTGTTAGTAAAAATTATTTTATTAACAATTTTATTTTTTCAAATCAAAATATATTATAAAATCTATCCCTTATGTAATTATCATATTAGCTTATATTTTTTTTAATAATTGTACATGTAAAAAGTATTTCTGGTAAAACTATCCAAACACTCTCACTTTTCATAATCACTTTTTCACAAAATTTATTCTCTAGAAGCTATTCTCCAAACCATGGTTTATCCAAACCCCCCTAAATCAACATAGGATGAACGGCATTGGCATAAACGAGGACAGCTATAAAAATGAGTGAAATTCCGCATCTTATTCGATTGGCAATAAGTTGTTTGGGTAAATAAGCTGCAATGCATTTCCCGGCTCATTTCATTTCGCCGCCTCCACACGTAGGTTGCTGGCAACTGCCTCATTGACCGATAAATAGTTTAAACCGAGCTGAAGCGTCATTATGTGATACTGAAATAATTTCAAATAGTAAGTAGGACAGAATCTCAAATCCATGGATGCACCATGAAATTGTCTAACAAATAAAAGCAACAAAAATTCCATTTCTCTTCCAACTGTTTATATTTCTCTCTTCTTTAGTAAATCTACACAATGAAATGTTGCCCGATACAAAATATTACAAGGGAAAAAAGCTCATACGCGGAGTAAGTTGCAGTCTGAGATAAACTGAACAGTAAGAGAATAACTACAAAGGAAACCAAACACCATCACACAGTTGCCCGCTTAGCTAGCTAAATGGCTGGGAGAGTCATTGAACATGCTGTGCCACATGAAGGCGCGAGAGAGCACCATCTCAAGCTCTTGGTGAGACCAGTTTTGAGTTGGAAGATGTTGAAGGAACATTACCAGCTCTTGGAAATCAAGCTTCTGAAGCTTATCTGACCACTGAAAATCATTTTTGATTAAAAAAAAAAAATCACTTTCTGCCATATAAGATTTGCTGAAACATAATACGCAAATCATCCGAGTAAACCATACTCCCAATACAAGAGTACACGAACAAGGGTGCAACTTAACAGGCAATAATTAGTAAAATGTCAGCGACCAAAACAATGGGGGAAAATACTGTTATACATGAACGTAAGTTTAATTTCAGAATCTACAATAACATAAGACTGCAGCCCTAGGTTGTTTGTAATGCACATGAACTTAAGCGACATGTACCAAAACTATATGCTCAGTGGTAATTGACAGAATTTAATGCAATTACACAAAGGACCCTTCTGAGTCTAACATTTGATGTGTCAAATAATAATTTCTGCAAGGAGTTTCATCAGTATGGTTACAAGACTATAATTTAAATTGATTATATCAGCGCAAAAGCCCAAAAATGATGTCTCACCGTCAGGAGAAAACTGGCAAATATATACACAAGGAAATCTGGTAAGGCGTCTCCTTCAGCAAGATATGTGTCCCAAAGGCGTGTGATGAGATGGAAGGGTATCTAATTAAACAGATTACATATTAGACTTGATGAAAGAATAACACTCAAGACAAATTTACTATCGTCCATTATCACCGACATCAATGCAACGATTAATAAACTCCTGCTACTTGCAATAAGGTCATTTTACAAATGTCTTTTCAGATGTCACAATCATAACTAGAAAGAAAAATTTCACAAGTTAGAGCGAACCTCACGGATAAGAAGACAGTTGAACCAGCCGAAAGAGAATAACACTCAAGACAAATTTACTATCGTCCATTATCACCAACATCAATGCAACGATTAATAAACTCCTGCTACTTGCAATAAGGTCATTTTACAAATGTTCTTTTCAGATGTCACAATCATAACTAGAAAGAAAATTTCACAAGTTAGAGCAACCTCACGGATAAGAAGACAGTTGAACCAGCGGAAAGCAATTGAAGAAATTCCAGTCCTTGTTCCTCCACATGTCTAGAAACAGGCTCTAGTGCAGCACAATAGTTTCACTTGAGCACATCAGATTCTATTTTAAGATATACAAATAATAATATACCAACAAAAATAATGAGATTATAAGGTTGGGTATTTCATGAGTATTAATTGGCAATATGGAAGATGATTATAAAACATTGACACTTGTGAGAAAAAACAATAATTTAAAATGGAGATGCAGGTGCTGGTAGAGGGATGAGTAGATATTCTTTAGCCCTATAGAGAGAGGTATAGGGAGACCAAGAAGGACACTCAAGGAAGTCATCAATCGAGACCCTTTTAGTTAATAGTATTTTAGAAAAGTTGGATTGTGGATATAGCACAACAGTGTCATACAATCAATGTAGCCAACCTCATTTAGCGGGATAATATTTGTTGCTGTTATTATTCTGTGTAAAAGCAAATGAGATAATTAGGTTTGTATTGCGTCCTTTGGAATATTTCAAACAAATCATTCATTAAAATGATTAAGGAAAAGTAATGGAGCTATTACCACACTACAGTTTTAAAATATATCATATTTCAAGCCCTTTCAGTACCGGGGCAGATATGCTCTTCAATCTATGAAAACAGACCAACATGGCCACATAAGAATAGCATAAGTGTGTCAGCATTAAATGTCATATACTACTCAACCTTGTAAGTAGGATAAGTACTGGTGAACATAAATAAGTTCAGCACGTGGGGTTTTCTATGGATACTAGAAGATAAGTCAACCTCAACTCAACTTCAAAATGTAAATGCAGTTGAATTATATTATCCATCAAAATATTAGGGTTACTTAAAGGGTTGCATTTAAGTTCATGCAATTAAAGGTTGCTTAAAGAGAGGCATTAAACCCTAATAAAAAAGTTTACCATCTATTCTTCTGACCAATTCCTTCAACTTAAAAACAAGCCTCTGAATTCCTGGTTGAGCGAATGTGTAATGGTCTTGCATACCATCGAGCAACTTTGACAAGCACCAATAACAGTCAGCTTCTACATTAGAAATTTTCTCTGAGGGTAAATCAGACATTGACCAATTGTCTATGCTCCCTTCTAAGTATTCTGATAGGAAAACAACTAAAAACGGCGTAACAAGATCATTTATTCCCTGAACATATCCGCTTGCAGGATGCCGAATGGCCCTGGCAAGAAATCATCAAGTCACATGAGTAAAACAGATAAAGTAAATTGCCCGTACAAATTTAATCAACAAGAAGAATGAAAAAGAATTTAAGAGCTACAAAATTTTTATCACGGATTAAGGCCTCAGTAAGTTCAATTAATGCTTGCTTGATACCCTTGAGATGGTGAAGTTAGCCCCCCCCCCAATCACCCAAAAAAAAAAAATTGGGGAAAAAGGCAAGAGAGAAAATTAGAGGTCACAAGAGCAACTATACACAAAGTCCGATGAAAGTGTAAATAAATATGCATAAGTCATTCACACCATCTTACTACTTGTTAACAAAGACTGAAAATTTGACAATTGAACCTGAAACAATGCCTCTTCTAATGTCCATCTGTAGCCTAACAATATCCCAGGGAAAACTACTAAACCATCATAAAGGACATGCAACAATGTTAAAACATGTGCTAATCAAGAGAAGTAACTATATCAGAAAATTACTTGAAATTAGACTGAGTAAACTACCCAAATGTAAGAAGACTACTTTCCAAAATTGATATTTCTTTCTTAGCCAAGCCAAGTGCCATCTCTCCCCTCACAGAACCATCCACATCAAAAACAATAGGCTAAGAACAACGTAAGGCCAACAAAATGGTGACAACAATATCTAACCATGTATAAAGAATGCGCTCCAATGATTTCTGAACTTGTGGTTGCTGGAAGAATGAAACATCAGGTACAGTTCTTGGACAATCAACAGCAATCTAACAAATTTTCAAAACCAACTGTCATGACTCATGAATTATAAAAATTGTTTTAATAACATCAAGATGCTCGTTCATTAGAACTGAGGATACCTGGCGAAGCATGTTAATCTCATCATCTGAACGTTGGGTATCAGGAATATCATAATACTGAGAAACACAGTCAAGATACTCCAGGCGCTTCCTTCTCAGAACTCCCTCCCTTCTATCTGAATTAGGTGGTGCATATCCCTGTTGTCAGTTAGTCTTTAAATTTCAAAGATAAGATACATTGAATAAGAATGAGGAAATAGGAGGTCAAGCTTCAATCTCAAAGAGACTTGACTATGTATCATTTTACAATATGCTTCACTTTTCTTCTTAAAAACCCCACGCATGGTCTCTTTGTAAAAAAGATCCATGTAGTCAACATCAAAATCTCTTCTGAAAGATACGTCCCTAACAGTTCACCCTCAGTGAACAAAATTTTTGTTTCAGCAATATTACCAAAATAAGATAAGAATAACTATATCTTCCCAAGTTATGACAACAACTTCAATATTTTTGGTAATCACACTCCTTATAACATATAGCTATCATCAAATCATGAGCTTGAGGGAGAAAAGGAGCTTAGGGTAGACCATAAAGCTTACCAAGAGAAGCCTCCACACTGTAGGGCGCATGTAATCTGGAACTCCACTCCAAGATAATTCACGCAACTTCTCTGCAAAATAAATTTCAAGTAAATATGCCCACAAAAAAGAGATCAGATTAAGGTTCTACAGATTTGCTGGCAGAAGTCATATTAATCATAACAAAGACTGCAGTAAGCATAATAAGAATCGCATTTCAATAACTGTTTTCTATTTTTAAGAAATATACTGGGTATCAAAACTAAAAATGGAAATCAAGTTGGATGTTGTTCATGAATAAGGTGAAGTGTAAGCAAATGTGCACATCATATACTTGATAAAAAGAACATTCTGAGCCAACAAGTAGGGCTTGCAGTAAATCTAGAAGCAAACTTTAAATTTGTAGATTTAAACTCCTTCATGTTGTCATAGGATTATTCTGTGGTTTATTCCAAGGCCAAAAACCCTAGTCAAAATAGCTGTCTAAGAAACCACATCGTGGGCTTGTTCATCTGAGCAGTGAGCACACGGCTTATAACCACATATGCTACTTCCATAAATATGATGCGCCCCAAAAGGAGTAACAATTAAGTTAACAAGTGGCACAAAGAACTATGATTATAAATTCAAATACCTAATATTACTGTCGACCCAGAAAGCACCTTAGTGAACTTCATAACTCTTGCAGAGTCTGTAGCCCTTGCCCCCACGAAAGATTTCTGGACTTCCTCAGATGGGTTGTCAATGTCAGAACTTGATTTTTTCAACTTATTCACATTGGAAACATTGACTGGTTTACTTGTACTCTGGACTTCTTCCTGTGTCAAGAATAAAAGCCCTGGTTAAAGAAGTACTGCCCAGTGGCCTTATAGAAGTATATGAAATAATCGTTTTATGAATACTGAAGCACCTCTGCAGCCTTAGCTGGGTGATCACTTGTGCCGGCATCATTGAAGGAGAAGCTCCTTTCATATCTTGGCGAATATTCCTTTGAGTTATCTAGCGGGTCTAGTCTCCGAGTCAATAATATTTTACCAGGGATGCTACGACCTTTCAGCAAGCTTGAAATAAAATATAAAATTGCCATCAATTATATTTTGAGTTGTTTGCTTTCCATTGTGGGTGAAACCGAACATGAATTCAGAGGGACAGAGAAAATTGTTCAATGATTCAAAGAAAAAGAAAAATAGTTCAATCAATCAAAGGGAAACGAAATAAAGCATGTAATCCCAATTATGCAGTCCCATAGCGTCTACAGAGAGTGGTCATGAAGGATAATTACGTTTGTCATCAATAAAACTTCGTAAAGAATGTAATCCCCTTAAAGACTCTTAGAAAACATAAGCGACAAACTTGATATAACATCTTCAGTTCTAACTGCAATCAGATCGGCGGAAATACAAAAGTGCTGATAATAAAGGATTAAAACTTTAGTCCATAATCATTGTGCTAGAACATTAATAAAGGCAGCGGACCCATATCGGTTTGAACAGAATCATAGATCAAGCTTATTACACCGATTTTGGCATTGAAGTCAGTCAGGTCCGCATAAATCAAGCAACATAACCGTGTAAAATTTCATCGATCAGAAATATTGACTTCAACGCTTAAAAACTAATGAATTAGCTTCTCTAAGGGAAAAAAAAAAAAGCAGACGAGGAAAGGTTTTCCGGCAGCTGCATGATCAGATCAGTCATCGGAATTATAGGGATGATGAAGTTTCCTCGTAATGCCTTTAGCATATAAGAAGCAGATGATTAGAGGCAGGAAATGGAGGATCTGGGAGCGTGAAATCAGTACCCTTGAACATTCCTGAGGGTCTGATTGAATCTGGAGTCTTGGCTTGTGACGGTACTCCCCGCGTTGCTGTGATCTTCTTCCCGCCTGTTGTGGATGCGGTCATCGTTATTCATGGTTGCTACGCCAGCACTACCAGCGTTGTTTGATACTATTTCCAGGGCCACTAGCGAGAGATGCTCGCAAGGAAGGACATGGACTCACCAAAAGTTCTTTCCCTTCCTCAACCCGCTAATTATTTCGATCCTAGTTTTAAGAGTTTGTTTATATTCTACAAATTATTTTATTACTTCATCCTATTTCTTGTGTGGTATGTCTTACAAATTCTTTTTCTGGCGCCAACCTCTCAAGCAATCTTTTTCTAGTCAACCCTTTTTTTTTTTTTTTACCGGATTGCGTTAGCGGGAATGATAATTAATTCAACTATTTTTTAGGAAATATGATGAGTAAATTAATGTGTTGTTGAACAAATAAAGATTTGATAACTTTAAGAAAAATATTAAAATATAAAAAAATATTTAAGGTATTATTGAAAAAAATTACATTACGAGTGTAAATACTAAAAAAAAGCACTTGATTAAATATATTTAATGTGATTTTTGATTTGAATATATATGCTATTAAATTTTTTTACAGATTTTTGTAACTTCATTGAAAATTAATGATATGAGAATGATTGGGCTTAGTATGAACTCTCGTTATTAAATTTTATTAGTTAGTTTACAGATTCTTAAGTGCACTCTTACAAGTACCATGTTATCGCTTAGCTCCGGGATTTACTAGTTTTCCCTCTACCCCTTCTGTTGTTTCGGATAGTGTTCTCGCAGATGCCATGTATTGCACCTAAGGCTGCTGGTCTGCCTTTATTTCAGCCCCAAAAAAAAAAAATTTCATGTTATTAGGCAGTTTAGAGTGATTTTATCATTTTCAATCTCTTTCTGCCTCCTTTCGCATCATTTTCGTTTCTCTCTCATCAACCCCGGCGTAACTCTTTTTAAAGCCATTTTAACAGGTATTTGGACTAGCTTTTAAAAAGTGATTATACAAAAAAAAATTTATCTCGATTTATATGAAAGTATTTTTTTAAGTGTTTTTAAAAATTGCCAAACTCCTCCTCTTGAGTTGAATTTGGAAGTGAATTATTGAAAATGCTACGCCGAACTTAAATGAAGGGCTAAAAGTCAAGGAAAAAAAAAAACAATTATTTCTCGCACCTTGCAGTGATATCAAACATCCTTTGCAGTGCATGTGAGGGATTTGGAGGGGAGACGAGGGGCCTCCCATTATTTGGATTGAACAAATTTTGTAGGATGAAAACAAAAATTCTCTAAAATTTTCCCTCCTCTCCCCTTGAGGATTGGAGGGATTTAGAGAGAAAAGGTACTACTATTCCGGTTCTTAATATAAAACTTCTTTAACTAATTTGATTAGATTAAAAAAATTAAGTAAGTTAGTTAATTATGAGAAATATGACATTTTTTCCTAAAACACCATAATCATCTTTCTTAATATCCTTCCTTCCTTATATACTTGATCATGATTGAGGGAGTATCCATAGGAATAATTTAAAAAAATTGATAAATATGATAAATAGGTTTTATATTTAGAACTAAAATTAACTGAATAATTAGATCTTATATTAAAAATCGGAGAGTGTTTTGGATTGTTGTAACTAATACATTCATATTAGTGTTTAACATTCCTGCAGGTCTTGTTTCGGGAAAAAAAATGCAGAAAAGCCATAGTAAATCCCACATGAAATTTTGCACTCTAGATTTGTACTGTGGGGTGAAATTTTGTGGGGCAAGAATATTGATTTTCCAAGTCGAAGCTTAATACATTGATCTAGCCTCTGATGAAATCTGCTCTTTCTTATGTAACCGAATCTGCACCGTCGATAGTAACATGAATTCTAATTTTCTTGGCTCCTAGTTATTAATTTTGGAGATACATATATATAAGTATTATAATTATTATAATTTTTCTGCCAACGTAATTATTGTGTATATATAGTAACTATTGATTACATATTATAGTTATATTTATTCAATTTTAATAGTTATGACATTATAATTTTCTATACATATAATTTATAACTATATTTTAGTAAATATTTTATAAAACTTAAAACAAGTTCAAAATAAGAATAAGGATGAATTTGTCCATATCAAAATATTTTCCCTCCCATTCTCGAGTGAATCAAATAAAATAATATTAAAATATTTTTCATTTCTTTTTTATCATGAAACCAAACAAGGTAATATTAAAATCTCTTCCCTCTTCTCCATTAAAATTCCTCCATCTCCCCCTTTTTGTTTGAGCCAAACACACCTTAAACTCATTTTAGCCCAATCGGTTAACCCACCTTATCTTAACTTCTAATACACAAAAAGGAATTTCTCATAATTTTCATATAAGAACATTTAGAATGTGTTTGGATTGAAAAAAATGATTTTTATTTCATTTGATTTTTACACTCATAAATTAAAGTGATTTTGGATTATTTTTGTTAAAAAAAACAGTTTGACAAGCTAAAACCCCTTATTGATGATTAATTGAAAAGAAAAAGTTTAGAGGAAAAATAACTATAGATGAGGTTAATTTTATTAAATAATTTCTATTGGCTATAAATCTCATTGAATAACATATTTATATAATATGTGCATAATGTGACAATTCTAAAAGAAATATTAAAACTAAAATTATAAGGGTAAAAATAGTTAGTGCATCATTGGAAAATTTTGAAGAATACTAAAATGATTAAATTTTAAGGAAAATTTGAAAAAAAATATCCCATTAAAAATTTAATTGGTAAAAATGACAAAAATTAGAGTCTCTATGCATACAAAATTCGCCAAGTATTAATGCACCGTGCGTATAAAAATTTATCATATAATTCTCACTAATTAAATTTCTAATTGATATTTTCCCTCCAAAATCTTCTAAATTTTATTATTTAATTTCTTTCATATTTTAGATAATTTTATAAATACTGTTGTAAAATAAAAAAAAGTAGAGAATAACCGTAGAAAATGAGAGTAGATAAACAAGAGAGTATTTATTTATTTATTTATTTTCAAAAAATGCATAATGCATGCCTCTATTTATAAACAAAGCTATAAACAAAGCTTTGCAGTTTTAACTTTAAGAAATTTTACATATTTCTTCATAATAGGAAATGACGTGGGATAATAAAAATCATGGAAAGATGTGTCTACCCACAAAAATATTGCATTCCTAACAAACATAAAATTATTGAGTTTTTTGGTATTTGGAAGTACCCAAAAATATTTATTAGAAATACTTTTTCGTAAAATAAGGTAAACTCCTCCATATATTTACTTTGTATATCATAAAAATACTCTTATAATCATAGCTTTGTTTTTATCCAAACACCTTCAAAATAATTTTATTGTTTATTAGTACAAATATGACCACCTTCTCTTTTATCTCATCATCATTTTGTTTTTCTCTTTTCAAAATAACATTGAGTATTTGGATTAGTTTTTTAAAAATAATTTTATATATAAATATATAAGAAGAGTTTTGTCTCGATTTAGATAAGAACAAATTTCTTAATCATTTTCGGTGTTTTCTAAATTCTCTTATAAGTCTTCACTTATCCCGTAACATTTTTTTTTTCTGAAGTCAATTAGAGTGATCCAGGCATGTGTTTCACCCATACATCAACGGCTAACTCATGTTTCCGAATTTTCAAGGCACATTTTCAATTCGAAACTTGAATTCAAACCTCACGACATGAAAAAAGAAATCAATTCCATTTGATTCTATGTTATTGTTGATATGACTTTCAAACGTAGTCTTTTTTTTTGGGTGACAAACATAGTCTTAAAATTTGAAATTTCAGAGGAAGCAATTTGAAGAATCAAATCAAATACCCTGCATCTCTCTTTTTTTTTTTCTCCCCCCGGCTATGTCTATGAATTGTATATATAATTATTTTTTTTGGCCAACATATATATAATTAATTTAAATATAATTTAATAATTAATGTCTAAAGTTTAGTGACCGTCGGTTAAAATGGCTGGGGGGAAAAAAGTGTTCGTTAAAAATGGAAGTGTTTGCGAGAATAGCCGCCATCCACAATTACAGGCATTACTGCCCTGGCCGTTAAGCTGCTCATAAACCCTAGCAAACTAACTGTTTCAAGAGCTGAAAAAATCGGGGACTGATTGAGCTGAATCATGGCTGTGAACGATGCTGACCAATCACATAAGCCTCACAGGTCTCGTCAGTCTGGTGCAAAGAAGGCTAAGTCAGATAAGAAGAAGAAGCGTGAAGTTGCCGATGATCATCACAAACAAAATCCTAAGGTACTCTCCGTGCTTCTTTTTTTTTTTCCCCGGTTTTGGGGTTCTTCTGTTCGTTCGTACAAGAAGAGACTGTAGTCTTAATTATATTTAATGGCGGAGCATAATGTATTTTAGGCGTTTGCTTTTGCGTCTTCGGCGAAAGCCAAAAGATTACAATCCCGTGCCGTCGAAAAAGAGCAGCGTCGTCTTCATGTTCCAATTATTGACCGGGCTTATGGTGAGCCAGCACCTTATGTTGTCGTGGTGCAGGGCCCTCCCAAGGTCTGCGCTGTCCATGTCTTACTTTCCCTGTCTTTGATCATAGTTTAATTTGCCACCGTTTTCCTTTTAGTTTGTTTCTTGTTGCCTCAAACTGCTTCGCCTTTAGGTGGGGAAGTCGCTCTTAATAAAGTCCTTGGCAAAACATTATACGAAGCAAAATTTGCCTGATGTTCGAGGTCCGATAACCATTGTATCAGGTTTGTGCATATTTACTTGGCCGTAGTCCTTGCTTATTTACTTAGCCATATTACTGGCATACGGTACTTTTATTTTAGACTATTTCTGTAATTTGGTGGAAAATCGATTGGTACTGATAAATGATTGTTTGATCAGGAAAGCAGAGGCGACTGCAGTTTGTGGAATGCCCGAATGATATCAATGGCATGATAGATGCCGCAAAATTTGCAGATCTAGCATTGCTTCTCATAGATGGGAGCTATGGTTTTGAAGTGGTGAGTTCCTGGAGGATTAATTAATAGAGTTGTATACTGAAACATATTGGGTCAATCTCGTTAGTCATTATATGTCACTACAGTATGGGAATGCAATTGAGCTAAACTTGGTGTGTCATGCACATTGTGTTTGTAATTGTCCTCACGCTTTGTCCCCTTACAACTGCAGGAAACCTTTGAATTCCTTAACATATTACAAGTTCATGGGTTCCCCAAAGTCATGGGTGTTCTGACTCATCTTGATAAATTCAAGGATGCTAAAAAGTTGAAGAAAACAAAGCAACGTCTTAAACACCGTTTCTGGACTGAAATATACGATGGAGCTAAATTGTTTTATTTATCTGGTCTTATTCATGGAAAGTAAGCATCTTAACAATATTCTCCTTTGTTGATCAGAGTCTCTGTTTTTTTCACAGTCATTAATAATGATTGCAAATGTTAGGTATGAGTTTAATTTATAAAATGTCTTTTTTTTTTAAAAAAAAAATTGAGCAGGTATTCAAAACGTGAAGTGCACAATCTTGCTCGCTTTATTTCTGTTATGAAGTTTCATCCTCTGTCTTGGCGAACTTCCCACCCTTATGTTTTGGTGGATCGGTTTGAAGATATCACTCCTCCTGAAAGAGTTCTAGAAAATAAGAAATGCGACAGAAAAGTCACACTTTATGGTTATTTGAGAGGGTGCAATTTGAAAAGGGGAAATAAGGTACGCTTTTGTTCTGCTAACTTATCTGCTGTTTTAAAACCAATAGCATCATGTTTGATGTTTCCCTTTTAAAGCAATGCATGAACCATTGTTTTCCTCCTCCTACTCCTCCTTTTATGCATTTTTAACCATTGATTGTGCGTTAGTTTGCTCACATCGCTGATTCTGCATTGCATACTTATTGTTTCCCTATGAATGTATCCCTTCATTTGCCCTGTTGACCCAGACTTGCATATGCTAATTAGGAGGAAATCTGCCCGAGTTGATCTCTAAATAACGCGCCATACCTTTTTTGCTTGAAATGATTAACTTTAATGTCAAAAATACCAAGTTGCGGCATCTGCTTGTATATGGGGCTGTCACCACATGATTCACTTAAAAAATTTATGCTTTTCAGTATCTGCTCTCTCTCAAACTTCACTGGTCTCTTAAAAATGCAAAGCATGTTAGACTAAGGGAACTGGCTATGGTGTTTGGCTCAATGATAGGTCAAAGCATGTAATGAACTTCTACTGTCTTGCTTAGTTTGATATGGCAACTTGATGATCCAGCGGCATTTGCATTGCTTCTGTTTATGTTCCCCATTGTTGGCACTCAACATATATTTTGGAAATCAGGTGCACATAGCAGGAGTGGGTGATCATAGTTTAGCTGCGATCACCCTGTTACCTGATCCTTGTCCTCTACCATCTGCTGCAAAGAAGAAGGGACTGCGAGATAGGGAAAAGTTATTCTATGCTCCCATGTCTGGTCTTGGGGATCTTCTATATGACAAAGATGCTGTGTACATAAATATTAATGATCACTTTGTCCAGTTTTCGAAAGCCGATGATGAAAACTCATCCATGGCAGGCAAAGGTTTTTACATTTTGTTTTCCGTCTCATCATGCATTCTTTCTTGTTGATGGGAATATAATAGTCATTTGATGGTTCTTATAATTTTTAGTTTCCTGTACATTCTGTTCTCCTGGCCTGGGACTATTATTTGTTAACCTGGTATCTTCATTGAATATGATCTCTACCAGCTACGTGTACTGATCAGATAATATATTATTACATTACACATTCTTGTCCCATTTTTTCCTGATTCCAGTTTCTTTGTAGTAAAATATTATACTTTCCACTATTTTAACAGGAAAGGACAGAGACGTAGGGGAGGTTTTGGTGAGGTCCCTTCAGAATACCAAATACTCAATAAATGAAAAACTAGAGAACAGCACTATCAATCTTTTTAGCCAAAAGTCATCAGAAGCACTACATGATGCACGGGGTAGAAATGTAGAAAATAATGAAATGGATATGGGTGGCTCAGAATCTGATCAAGATGAAGCCGTTCCACCCAGTGCCATATCAGACAGTGAAACTAGTGGCTCTGAAGAAGATAGTGACACGAGAGATGGTAATGCTGCCACTGCAGATCACTTAAAAGAATGTGTTGAGTTTCATGGTGGAAGACTTAGGAGAAGAGCAGTATTTGGGGATGATGTTAATCAAAATGATTTGAAGGTAGGCTGAAAGTTGTTATTTGTGTTGAACAGAACCCCTACCACCCCTCCGTGGACCTCTATATTCTTTCTTAATGGTGGCCGCTTAACACGCTGGCTGGCAACTGTGATCTTTACTTAAATCCACTGATTCATTTTATGCAAATCATTTGTTTTCATATGCTACATATCTCAGTTTGGATATTGCAATGAGAATGCTCACCAGCACAAAATGACATCTTTTATAGGATTTAGATGAAGAGGACGGGGCTGTCAGTGATGATGCAGCATCATCTGACTCGGAATTTTCAGAAGAGAACCAAGATGATGATGATGCAGATGGTACAGTTCTTCAGCTCATTTTTAAAGATTCGTATCCATATGGTCTTTTTGGTTGTATAAGTGAGGGTTTGTTCTGCTACAGAAAGTAGATTTGGTAGACAAAAGTTCATTTTGGAAGGATATTAGGAGGATCTTACATGACAAAACAGTTTTCATTCCAATGTCTCGTTAGTCATTAAATTCGATGAGTCTTCAGATGTGACTTTACCTTGTTCCTGATTTTTTCTTTCAATATCCTTCTTAGAAGACAACGTGGGAGATGTTTCAAAGTGGAAAGAGTTGTTGGCTGAAAGAACCGTCTTACGGCAAACTCCTAGCTTGATGCAACTTGTGTATGGGAAGTCTACTGTGAATTCAACCAATGTGAAGAAAGAGGATGACAGTAGTGAGGATGAAGAAAGTGAAGGCGAATTTTTTAAGCCTAAAGAGGAATTCAGAAAGGTTGGTCATCTGCTAACACCCACTACTTGTTCTGCTAGTGTTCATTTCTTTCAGAAAGAGAAATAATGCCTATTTGTTATAGCATTTTGATTGCATAAAATTAATCTTTGCACAACTAATAATTATTGCTTCACAGAATCACAACATTTCCCTTTCCAGTGAGAATTAAGCAATTTTTCACTGCACATATCAGGAGTCTCAAAAGATGCTATTTTTTTTTCTTGAGCTGAATTGGCCATTTTTGCCCTTGAGAGTATCTGCCTTCTTCCTCCCTTCCTCCCTTCTATTTTTCCTTCAAATTATTAATATAAACTGAAACTTTCTGTGCTTGCTTTTATCCTCTTTTTAAAATCTATAGCAAAAAATGAGAGAGGGATCAGATGGTGAAGATGTCAACACTGAGGACTGTTCCAAGACTGCAAAGTTTGTGGAAGTTAAACGCTGGGAAGACAAAGATTTTGGGCAAATTCGTGATCGTTTTGTTACTGGTGACTGGTCAAAAGCTGCACTTAGAAACCAAGTATCTGAGGCTACAACTGGAGATGAATTTGATGCTGCCTATGGTGACTTTGAAGATTTAGAAGCTGGAGAGAAGTATGAGAGTCATCAGACAGATAGCGAAGTTCCTGAGATGGTACAAAAGGGAGAGGACTTGGAAGCTGAAGAGCGGAGGCTCAAGAAACTTGCTCTCCGTGCAAAATTTGATGCTCAATATCCTTTTCCCCCTTCTGTTTATGTTTTAATAGGAAGAGTTATCATCTTAGCTCCCCCTAAAAAGTAGTAGAGAAATAAAGACCCCTATTCTGTAATATAGTCCGGTCTACAATGAGTTGAACTTGAATTTATCTGTTGTTATGGGCACAATAATAAAAGTTCACTAAGAGCAGATAGAAGGATGCACCCCCCGGAGAACAATTAATAGTGGCTGTTGAATCATTATTACTTTGTTGCTTGGTACTCAGTTAAAGAAAATCTGTGGTTTTAGTGTTTTGGCCCCTGCTACGCTTTCTCTCTACTATTTTTTTCGGTGTTGCAAAAACTAATGCATTATGGATTTTATTTGTGACCTTAATTTTGATCTACGTATGATGGATCATCTGAGGAAGAAGCAAGTAATAAAAATGAGGCCAAGTTCCATCGTGGCCAAGCTAATGAAAGTAGCTATTTTGACAAGGTAAATTCCTTTGCTTTGATTTAATCTCATCTACTGATCCACTTAAAGAACAGCACTCATTCTTGGTTTTCCAGTTGAAGGAGGAAATTGAGCTTCGGAAGCAGATGAATATAGCTGAACTCAATGATCTTGACGAGGCTACCCGATTAGAGATAGAAGGCTTTCAAACAGGAAGTTACCTAAGATTGGAGGTTCATGATGTCCCTTATGAGATGGTTGAATACTTTGATCCTTGCCACCCAATATTAGTAGGAGGGATTGGTCTTGCGGAGGAAAATGTTGGATACATGCAGGTCATTGGCATTTGTTTTTTTGTTGTTCCATACTTATGTTACCACCCTGACATAAGTGGTTTGCTGGGACTTGTCAAGTAGTTTACGCATTAAACAACTGGAAAGTGAAATATTATTAAATTTCATTGGAAACAAGTGTTGAACTTCTTTGTCTAAAAAATTATTGGCCGAGTCAAATATGTCTAATAATTAGGACAGAGATCACATGAAAAAATATATAGAATTAAATGAACTGGTTGGGGTTAGAGATAGGCCAGGTTATTTAAACGCAGTTATCTCAATCCCAGATATAGAAGTTTTTGCAGGAATTTATAAGACAACCACAGTGACTTGTGATTAATTTTGGTTTGGTTCTTATAACACGGGAGGAAACTTAGTTTTTAGGTGTTTTCTATTAGGTTCTTTGATAACACGTGGAGAATTCTTTTCCTGAAGGATTTACTAATATAGTGCTAGGTAAGCTTCAAAATATGCCCCCTGAAAATCTTAGTAGTGAATGCCTGAGGGAACTTCACAAAGGTTTTTTTTAACATATTAAGGATGCTTGAGACTGGACTTTATTTTGATGATGCAAACATGGAACAACTTGTATTTTGTGAATGATGACATGCCGCATTTATATCCACGAAAGAAGGAAACATGCTGGGCTACTTGTATGAGTGGGAAGATTAAAATTTGGCTGTAAAAACAGGTTGCTACTTAATAATGTTTGTTTTAAACTTCCATATCTTTCCCATTTCTTTAAACTCTTGCTGTGATTCGTCCTTTCCTTCTCTCATCAAAAAATTAATTAGTTCTTCCTCTTCTGTACAGGCTAGGTTCAAGCGACATAGATGGCACAAGAAAGTTCTTAAGACTAGAGATCCTATAATTGTTTCTGTTGGATGGAGGCGTTACCAGACAACCCCGGTTTATGCCATTGAGGATCGTAATGGGAGGCATCGTATGCTTAAATACACTCCAGAACATATGCATTGCCTGGCTATGTTTTGGGGCCCTCTTGCCCCTCCCAACACTGGGATAGTTGCTGTTCAGAATTTATCAAACAATCAGGTCAAATTTGACACCTTATTGAGTCTCTGGATTTTGCACTTGACTTTCATCGGGATTCACTTCTATCCAATTATATTAACAGAATATACCTGAATTTCTTCATTTCTATTTGCTTTTTTACCATAGAGATGTTAGTCCTTCACTTTCCCTTTTATTTTGGGTTGATTAATGTAATCATTTTTGCTCAGTGAGACTTTGTTTGATTTATCAGGAATCATTTAGGATTACGGCAACTGCTGTTGTACTCGAATTTAATCATTCAGCAAGGATAATGAAGAAAATAAAGTTGGTTGGCTACCCTTGTAAGATATTCAAGAAGACAGCACTCATCAAGGATATGTTCACTTCGGATCTTGAAGTAGCTCGGTTTGAAGGTGCGGCTATTCGAACAGTCAGTGGGATCAGGGGTCAGGTTAAGAAGGTTCGTCCTCTGTAACTCTTACAGCTCTATCTCTTGTCTAATGTTTTTAAGGATGTGAGGATGAGAATATAGAGAAGATGCAAGGATTGTATAAGTTATTTGCCATCTGTTTATGCTGAGATTTTAATCTGGCAGGCTGCAAAAGAAGATATTCTTAAGCAGTCAAAGATGAATGGAGGCCATCCTAAAGAAGGAATTGCTCGGTGCACATTTGAAGACAAGATTTTGATGAGTGACATTGTTTTCTTGCGGGCATGGACTCAAGTTGAAGTTCCTCAGTTTTTTAATCCCTTAACAACAGCATTGCAGCCTCGTCAGCAGACCTGGCAAGGAATGAAAACAGTTGCTGAATTGAGAAAGGATTACAACCTTCCTTTACATATAAATAAAGATTCACTTTACAAGGTATGAACTGGTTCTATGCAGAAAATATGGCTGGCCCACCGACTTTGCTGCTTTCTTCCCTGTTTTGGGTCTTATTTTTACTTACGATTTCTTTTTTTCTTTTTGTTTTTTTTGTTTTACCAAACTTTTTACTTACGATTGGTTCTATGCTTTTTTTGTTTTTGTCTATTTTCTTTGCCAGAAAATTGAAAGAAAGCCGCGGAAGTTCAATCCATTGGTGATTCCCAAGTCTCTACAGGAATCACTTCCTTTTGCGTCAAAGCCTAAAGATATGCCTAGTCGAAAGCAGCGGTCACTTGCTGAGAGAAGGGCTGTTGTTAGGGATACGCACGAGCGTAAAGTTCATGCTCTCGTGCAACAGCTCCAATTAATTAGAAATGAGAAGGTTAGTGTGCGGACTATTTTGCCATTCTCTTGACTGTCGTTACTTGCATCTCTGTCCCTGTCCAAGACGATCTAGAGTTGTCAGCTCTCTATTTGCCTCAATCATTCCTCTATATTGTAGCGGTTCAACTATTTGTATTTAAGCCGACATTTCTCACGGCTTCATTCTACGTCTTATGTGGACCTTGTGCAGTTGAAAAAGCGAAAACTTAAGGAGGAGGAGAAGAGGAAAGAACATGAAGCTGAGAGAGCAAAAGATGAGCAATTGCTAAGAAAACGCCAAAGAGAGGAAAGGCGGGAGAGATATCGTGAGCAAGAAAAACTGAAGAAAATCCGGAGAGCAGAGGTCTAAGTTTGACTTAACTATGTTGCAGAACTGATTTGTCCTGTGCAGGCAAAAAGATGTTTGATGAGGGGGCGCCCTCCAGAAAAGTGAAGTTTTGCGGAAATTACAGTCCCCTTTGGGGCATTCAGAAGGCGCGGATACCCGAATTACTAGCAGCCATGGGTCGAGGGAAAAAGCCTGTGAATAAGGTGCGGCGTGTGAGGGTTAAATGGGCTTTGAATCCCTTGCGTGGCGTACATTTTGGTGACAACTGCTTGGCGCATCCTAAATATATTTTTATGTTTTGAGCGGCTTGCAGCCGGCCGTTCGACTTGTAAGCTAGAAATGTCGTTGGGCCTCGGCATGGTCCCAAGTATAACATGATAACCAAATATTCGAATCATTTATTTATTTCTTATTTTGCTTTTGAGTTATTAAATTATTAGACATTTTTACTGCAGATTGCTCTCGATTTATTTGCTTCATTGGAAGGATTTCATGAATACTCCCCCCGGCTAACCAGGATCACGAGTAATAATAATCGACATTACATAAAATTTATTCATACTCATAAATATATGAAAAATTATGAATAAATACTTGTTATTTTTTCCCTTATATTTTAAATTGGTAAGAAAGTATTTTTAAAAATAGTAACAGTAATAGTAATCGACAATACATTAGCTTGTGTTATCAAGCATTAAATAATGTACTTCATTTTAAATCATTTCCTTTTTAACACTTCTGGAACGAATTGAATTGGAATTTCTTATAATGGCGATCTCAAGCAATTCAACTTCCTATTAAAAAAATTCTTGTGCACGTCATCCTTATGCAGGGACCGTGCTAATATTCTTTATATCGTTGGATCATGGACGTCCCCAAGGGGGCCTATTAAAAAAATTTCTCCAACAAAGCATCTCACTCCATTCCAAAGAAATACTCACAAAAAAAAGTTATTTGACAAGATGGTACTGTCTAGATCGGAAAGGTGGATATATGATAACAAAATGTTTTGAGCGATTGAATTCATCCTTCTACTCTCAACATGCAATCAATAGTTCAAAACACAACCATCAAGTAGTTAAGGAAGTATCCTACGTCGCCGGCGTGGAGTTTCTCGTTTCACGTACATTTTCTCCATCTCATCCAGCGGTCGAGTGGATCCATCTGGCAAGCTGGCAAATTTCCACCCCCCACCACCTCCACGCTTCCCTCGAGGTCCTAATTTCTCTACTGTAAATGTCCATCCATTAGAAGGGCGACGCCGACTATATTTGTGGCATTTCACCTCCCCAGCCATCTAAATGAAATTAAAACCACATTATTCAATGAATTCAGCAAACAGAAAGAAACATCTGATTATCAGGATAAAGGCAGAATAGCAGTTTAATCGACAAACATCTACAATGTTTGCAAACAATGGAAAAGGAAATTAAATGACACTAAGGACTAAATTTCCAGGCAAAATGACTGTACAAGACGCGCCCAAAATAATTGGACCGTGAATCAAACAAACAGACCAATAATCCACTAATCTTTTAGAAAGGAAAACATTTCTGAGGAAAATAAACCATCAGCACTTCTCAATAACTGAAAGTATTGTCATGCTTTATTTCTTCAAAAAATGTTACATGCTTCGCCGAGAACATCTAGTAAATCAATAAAGCTACCTTTTAGAAATTTACCAAGTCTTCCAACCCACAGTTTTCCCTTTCCATGAAAAGCAATGATAATCAGGCATGTGGCGTACCATAGTCATCCAAACAGCCAACAGCCACATATGGTCCATTAATACTCAAGTTTTGTCATAGAATGCCACAATTTAGTCCTTAAAAGATCACTTTCCTTTTACCTATAACTCTCCAAGAATAAAGCCTTTCAAGTTAATTTCCATACCATTTTCCTCTGATCAAAATGGCCCCATTAAGCAATGCCAGATTCACTGAACACACTGACATATGATAAATGGGAGTCCACATGAGCGAGAAAATAATCTTTTAGAAACTAAATTATTAATTTTCTGTGTTCTATTATGTCTTCTAGCAAGACATGGGCAGTCAAGACATTCATAGATAATATTACAGAACAGCAAATTATAAGCACCAGAGTCTCAAATGGTGTTAGAGGCTTTGAATTAAAGTCACCTATCAGACAACTTATCGGTAATTAGCATAAACACTCATCACTGTGAGGGGCATCTGTAGTCAAAGATAATACCACAAGTCCTACCAGCAAATCCTATCCTCATTTAACTTCTATTACGTATATGCCTGATTTCATCTATCATTTCACAAAAACCAAAATATAAAAATGTTGGCTCCTCTCTGCTACAGAAAATTTAAGACCAACAAAAAGACAAATAATGAATTATCAGCGAAAAAAATAAAAATAAAATAACATCAGCGTTCTCTCCATTGAGAAACATAAGGTTATAGCCGCGGAACTCACTTTCTTTTTGTTGAAGTTCATCCTTTGAACAAACTCTTGATAAAGCATCTCGTCTTCCTTTTGGGAGATTTCATAATGGACTTCATCCAAATCTTTGGTGATACCATCCCAACCCTCAGGCATAACCTTAAAGTCAGGTTTGTAAGGAAGCGATGCAACATGAAACTCCCTGTCATGTGAAATAAAAAATCTGCCAAAAAAATATTAAGACAAAAATAAAATAAATTATTCTAGCTAAAAATAAATAAGCTCTTCACCATATCCCTAAAACAACTTAATTGTCTATGTGCCCATAGCTTGCAAACTTTTAACCCAAGTCACATCACACATGAATCAATTAGGATGAAAGCAACGATAACGATTTTGGCAACCTTTTAACGCTTGGTCCATAAAATCTAAATAACCCGTCAACAACAACAGTAATACATGAAAGGCTTTTAAATAGAGAAAAAGGATGAGAAAGGCGATTGTAGGAAGGGTGGGAGGGCACACAATTTACAACTCTATTTCTTCTAAGTTATTTCCATAATTCATAAGCTGTTCCACAGTCCAACAAACCGGAAACAAACAGTTGACAATATATTATAAAGTAAATGAAGTAAAAGACATATTGATCAACGTAAATACATAAGAAACGGAAGCCACTACATGGCAGTTAATCCAGCTGAATGACGTAATATATAAGGTACATAAACCTCAAGGACACAATTTCGAGTTGGTCAAGGAGACAACTAGCAAAGAAAACTGGTAAACTCAGCTTGTTTGGTATTTCCTCTCAATTCAATTTCACGAGCAACAATAAAGAATTAAAAAAAAAAAAAAGACTTTATAAGGAAGACAGCAAGGCAACGTGAATAGACATTGGGACAGGGAACGCTTCCTTCCATCAGAATGGAGGAAGATTTATATTAATTTGAAAGCCTAGTTTGTATCTAAGATTGGTCCATCCAATGATAAAAAATGTGAACGACCATAAAAAACAGGAACATATGCGGTTCTCTTCGAAAGGAGGATTTTTTCCCCAGTGATCAGAGTTCATAGAACGGGAAGAAACTGAGAGAAAGAATGCACCCGACAAAAGTGTAAAAGAAAGGTCAAATTGTTGTAAAATCTGAACCATGACAATCAATGGAACAAATAGACAAAACAAAAACTTACTCGGGACAGGTGTCGAGCAAAACCTCAACAGAATCGTCGAGGGGATGGCCAAGTTTTTTCTCCTCTTCTTCCTCAAGCTCCTTCAGCCATAGAATGGCGTGCACTCTCTGCCTCATAATCCTGTAATCTTTGGCAAGCCTCTCAATAGTGTAAACCTCAGGGTTTTGCTTGTGCAAGCGATAAATCTCAGCTTTCTCGGAGTCCTTTAGATAAGATCCTCTAGCACCGGGCTCTTGCACTTGCTTCAGCAATACACTTATTTCACGCATCCTTTCATCCCATCCATCCACAAAAGCCCGACTCTTTTGATTTTCAGCCTCCAGTTCTTTCAACTTATCCTCTATGTCTTGTAAACTGGATAGCACTGAAGCTTGCCCATCAACTTGGCCATTGAAGTGCTGCTGTGTTAACCCAGTGGACCAAGACGACATGGACTCCCATTCCATACCATCGACGCCACTCCAGGATGATCCTAATCCCTTATCTTTTTGGTCATCACCGACTCCAGAATCGGTTGAGTAGCTTCTGGACCTCATGAATGGACGAGCTTCATAGCAATTGTGAGATCGTAATACTCTTGGGGTTGATATAGAAAGACGAGATATTAAACGCCGAATATTTTGCATGGTACCGGTAAAAGTATAACTCAAGAGACGCAGCGATGGCTGTGGACAAAGGACAAAGTTCAAGCTTCCATCCCAACCTCCATGTTTCCAGTGCTCGCCCTAGCTCCGATGCGGGGTGATGACTGATGCCGTTGCTCCACTTCATGGGCTTAGTTCGGCCCATCAATTATCTCAGCCCAACCCAAAATGTTGTCTCTTTTTGTTTTTGGATGCAAGGGAAAGAACACAAAATGTTGTCTTTTCCTGTTGGAAAATCCTTCATCCGATTGTCAACGTGGCATAATCAAATTGATATATCTGCTTTCATTTGACGGTCGAGATAAGTTCTGCATTTACCGCACAATGACTCTCTGGACAACTGAACACCTTTTCAGCCTCCTCCTCATCTTCCCTCCCTCCCTCCCGCTCCCGCTTCGTTCGTCGCCCTGCAGCTCTTTTGGTCTTGGAACTCTCTTAAGTAAGTTATTTGTTGTCATCTCTTTTCCAAACTGAGTTTTATTTCTTTTATTCTTTTCTGGACTGCTTTTAAAATTGCATCCGCTCAATTAGGAGCTGGTTCATTCGTTTGCATTTGTTCATTCTTCATCTTAAGCTTGGAAGTTACAAGCAAGTGAAGTTTTTGCGCTCTTTTGATCTTGCATTTTTTTGTTGTTGCGGAAGATCCCATGCTTCCGGTTATGGTAAATTTCTGGGCTTTTTAGGAGTTAAGATGGGAAAGCCCTCTAAAAAGAAGGGAGGAAGGCAAAAAAATAACTTGCTAGTGTTTTAATTATTTCGCGGATTCGACGCGGATGATCTTCATTTTCCACTCTTCCTCCTGTATTTAAGATCTTTTGTTTTTTTAATGTATTTTGTAAGTTTTTTATAACAAACCTTGAAGCGGCGGTAATTTTCTTTCTAGTTTTGCTGTAGCGTTTATTTTTGTCCTTTTATCTGAGAAATAAAGCCTATGGTCTACAAATCATGAATTTTCCTTCACTTTTCGCATAATTTTTTTTGGTCTCCGGTTTCACACTGACAGGTTTTCTCGATATCAGTTCAAAGAGGAAAAGTGAGATTCATTGCATTCTTGTTTTTTAGTTCGACATATGGCATTCTTGTTTAAAGGTAGAATAAGTCATGACATGGAATTAAATCTCCAAAAAAGGTAGTTGTATCTTCTATGGTTAAATATTTGACCGAGAATTATTCCCAGGGGAATGCCTCGGTTGAATTGAACATTGTTATGCGCACTATTACTTGAGTTACTTGGCTCATCTCTCAGTAATAACAGTTGTTTGAGACCAACGAATGAAGAACTATACATTTCTCCTCGAACTGATTCCTTTGATTTGTGTGGTTCATTTTGATTGAACTTTTAGAATCCTGGTATCATGTTAAAGGAAATCAAGTGACCAATTGGTAGGCTCGGAAAAAATTTTCTGCCCTTTTTGTTTTATTCATTGTGCATCCTCGATTCTCAGTTGAGATAAGCATTCGCCCCTCCGAAACTGCCATTCTAATTTAATCTCACCCCAAGAGAAAAGCCCAGAAAACGTATGTGTATAATTTATTTCAAACAATAAAAATGATTAACTTGTTCAATTTGACTTAGTTAATGGTAGCTGCATATCTTTTGTTTTTTGGCCTGAAGCTGCATATCTGTGTTGGTCGAGAATTAAGTGGTGATGAGAAACCTCCTTGTTTATGGCCTTACTCCTTCTGGTATCAATAGACTGATCTATTATCTACACTTCATTTTTGTTGTGGACCTCAACATTACAGGTATTACTGAGTTTGCTGCGTTGTTATCTGCCTCTTTCTAGGGTATAACCAGCAACCACAAGGTTTTCCTCTTTAAAACTCAATGGTACCTGAGGGATAGTGGAGTTATGGGCTTATTTCGGGATGCTAGATGTTTTAAAGGTAAGAGTTAGGACAATTGATGGTTGCTGCCTTGCCGCTGCATCATTTATCTTGCATTATAAGTCTTCTTAAGTTATGCTTTGTAAAATTGTGTAAGCTTCCCTTATGTTAAAACCATTTAAGTTAATATGGGTTATTGCTGGAGTGTTCATACATATTAACTTAGTTTCTATTCATGTTTTAAATATTAGTTTGATCAAGACATATTGATAGGCATGTAAGTACACAGCTGGGTTCTGTTTCCTGTAGACAGTGCAGTGTCGTGCATTTTATGGCTAATACTTGTTCATTGGTAGCATTTGTTTGGTCTGTAATGCTGATGATATTGCATTTGTTGCAGTTTCTTTGTACTGTCAACTACTTTTTCTTATCATCTGGCTACCTTCTTACCAAGATGTGATGGCACAACAGAAACAAATTGACTTCAGTCGTGTTTCTTCAATGGCAGAGTTAGCCAAGGCACCTACTGTTGGACTATTTGATCCCATAGAAATATCACCTGCTGTCATACCACAACACCCTAATCCCACAGAGCCTCTGTCACCAATGTATCCTACTTTCCCAGCCAGATATGAACCAGTTTTAACTGGGAAATGCCCAGTAAATTTTTCAGATATATCAAATATCTTAGATAAAACAGCATCTGATTGTGCTGGACCTTTGGCAGCCCTTGTGGGGAATGTAATATGTTGTCCACAGTTTACTAGTTTAATCCACATCTTCCAAGGTTACTTCAGCATGAGCTCTGATAAGTTGGTTCTTTCGAGTACAGTTGCTGAACATTGTTTTTCTGATATCATTAGCATCTTAGCCAGTAGGGGGGCAAACAGTACAATCTCTACACTTTGCTCCATAAAATCATCTAATCTTACGGGTGGGTCCTGTCCTGTGAAGGATCTTTCCACTTTTGAGAAAACAGTTAACACAAGTAAATTACTTGAGGCTTGCAGCACTGTTGATCCACTGAAAGAGTGCTGTAGACCTATTTGTCAGCCTGCAATAATGGATGCAGCACTTCAGATTTCAGGGAGAGAATTGATGATCAACAATAATAAAAATTTGGGCGGAGAAGTGAATCACATGGATTATCTCAATGATTGTAAAGATGTGGTTTATTCTTATGTTTCAAGAAAACTTTCGTCAGAGGCTGCAAACACTGCCTTTCGAATACTGTCTGCCTGTAAAGTAAACAAAGGTATGGAAACTATATGGTTTTGACAATGGCATACTTGAGCAAATTTGTCCATATATCTCTCTTTTTTTTTTTTTTGGTACTAACAATTTAACCCTCCCCGGCAGGGGAGCCACACACACCTGTATACCTTGTTTTGAGAACATCTTTAAGGTTTATGGTTTTCCATCTTATAAATGAATAAAGCAGTGCTTATGGAGAGCACTGCTTTATTTTCATTGACATACAATTTCCTCATCATATAATTATTTCTCTAGAGACTTTAGTTTATACCCTGGCCTTTTTTTTTGGGGGGGGGGGGTAATATTTGAATTTAGAGTTAAATTTAATATATTTCCTGGAAGGAAAAAAAATGTAGACTATACCTCGATGGGAAGCAAATGAAATCCCTCTTTTTTTCACTATCGACAAGCTAGAGTCCTTCTTTTCACTGTGCATGTCTTAATGAACTGCTTCACATGATACTAAATTTCCAGTGTCATTTCATATCATTTTAATTATTCTAACGAACAAAGTAAAATTTGAGGTAATGTATACCCAATGAAATTACTATTTTGTGTTTCTATTCTTCCTCTTCTGCTGTTGTTTCCCCTTTTTATTGTCTTACTCTTACGAACTGAATATTTTGGCTGTGCAGTTTGCCCTTTGACTTTCAAGGAGCCTTCAGAAGTAATTAATGCTTGTCAGAATGTTGCTGCACCTAGCCCTTCCTGCTGTAGTTCATTAAACATTTATATTGCAGGGATACAAAAGCAAATGTTAATTACAAATAAACAAGCTATCATCTGTGCTACACTTTTTGGATCTATGTTACGTAGAGGCGGCATAATGACAAATATTTATGAACTCTGTGATGTAGACTTGAAGGATTTCAGCATACAACGTACCTACCCTGCTGCATTTGTTTTGTTTTTTTCCGCCTACTACTATCTTTAGTTTATCTGATTTAGTTCTTTTCTGTTGTGCATCTGCTCGGGGCTGGAACAGCATATGGACAACAAGGTTTGCTACTTCTACTCCTGCGATCAATTAAATGATTTTTTTTTTTTTGGGGGGGTGAGAAAATGGTTATATATATATATATATATATTTTTTTTTGGGTGAGAAAATGATGTTATATTTATTGCCTTATGAATTTGATGCTGATTAAAAATATATATATATGGAGTTGACAGCGTGTACTTGGAAGTTTGGGCGTAGTTTGTTGCCTGAATTGGGTCAAGATATCATGGCAAATGGGTTTTGAGTCATTGCATTGGGAATTGTTCCCTTCTGATTTATGCCAAGATTGATGGATTAGGCTTTGTTGGTTGAATCTGCCATCCAAGTTGATACGAGACACCTTCCTGGGTTGATTAGATTGCACGGATGGCTTTTACCCTTTATATTTGATTGGATAGCAGTTGATGTGTTCCTTAAATCATCATAACCGGGGGGGAAAAAAAAAAAGCAGAAGACCATGCTTTTCATATAAGGGAATGACAGAAGACCATGCTTTTCTTACAAGGGAATGATGTTATTGTTTGTAGGATTGATAATATTGGTTTATGCAGGATGCCTGCTTCGGAGCCTGCCTGCAGACGTGGTGTTTGACAACTCAACAGGCTTTAGCTTTACTTGTGACTTGAATGACAACATTGCTGCACCCTGGCCTTCATCATCTTCGATCACATCCGTGTCCCTTTGTGCACCTGGTACATGAATAGACTGAATGTTCACTCCGGTTATTTTTAAGTCCTGGATATTTGGATACCATGTTATTGGGTCGCATATTACTTACATTTAACCTGTTTCTTGAGTTTTTCAGAGATGTCATTACCTGCACTACCGACGTCGCAGACTTCAAAAAATATGGGTGAGTGCCATTCCCTTGTGCATTTCATTTATGTTTTAATAGAGACAATTATGGACCCTGTTCATAATTGATATATATATATATATATATATATATATCCATAAACTAGTTCTTGCTTTGTCTACCCAAATTTATCTGTCTCAGAATATTGTTGCTCATCAAAATTGATTTTGTAACTATGATGCGTTTTGCAGGCTGTAATTCTAGGAGATTGGAATATCGCATACTTATTTTTTCATTTTTCATCTTTGGTGCGTTACTGCACTAGAGAGATTTTAGGATTGAGCTGGTTGTGTCGGGAGGGCCTTTTCCAAATTTGCTGGCGTGTATTTGGCATGTATATTTTTAAATGGCCTGTGTATGTATAGCATGCCCCAACCCCGTTTTGCCTCTTTTTTTTTTGGCCCCGGTTGCCTTTGCCCATCTTTCATCTACTTCTGGATATCCCGTGCGTTTGCTGCTTGTATTTGTGTAGCTGCAGCTCGTATCCTGAAAACGCGCTGTGTTTGATTGAAGCTGCCCTGATGATGCTTAGGGGAGGCAATTAAGTGTTTTCATCAACATATTCCGGCCTGAAGCATTGGGATAGGTTATTGTTACTCACATGCATATTCTGACATGTTAGCTTTTGCCATATGTCCGTAAATTCAATTTCTAAATCAGCCGAGCAGTAGATTCATATACGACATTTGATAAATGTTGCCAGCACGAAAAAGAAAGACAAGCTAATAAAAAGGAAGATTTGTGACTCCGGAAACTAACTCCCTATCTCATGTTTTGCAAAGATGACCTTAAGAATGCATAAAATTGCGCGAGGATTACAAGAACGAAAACACGAATCCGCCGCTGAAACCAAGTTTCCAGCAACATGAATGTTATAAAACCATCTTTGTTTTTAAGTGATCACAAAAGGGATGAAAGAAGTGGAGGGCACGTGATGCCGGGAAAGCGAGACAGTGAACAAACTCAGCAGACGACACGGGGATTTTTCGTATCAGATCTATAAGTCCAACCGACACGGCCTCAAATTTTTCTTGCATCGTGAATGAAGCATGAGGCTGGGTACTCTTTCTGGCACAACAGCTTACGCTAAGGCATGGTTTAACCATAGAGGACTCAGTTAAGCATCATATCTTAGCAAATAAACTGTCCACCATGGCGCATGACTGATCCGATGTTTTATCAAATTGCATGTTCTCCATACAGAAGAAAATTAATTCAGCCTCCGCATCAGACAGCTTACCATAAGTAAAAGAGAAATCCAAAACCTCTATGGATCATGGGGATCTTGAGGTCCATAACGACTGCCCACCCCAAAACCACCAAAGCCACGGTCACATGTTCCGCTTTCATAAAGCTTCCATCCCCTCTGGACCCATGGCCAGAATTATAATCCAAGGTCCACCCCTACGTGGGTTAACAGATCTGGACATTCAAGTGGGTCTACTGCTTGCAGTGACACTAACAGAAATTGGGTTTAGCAAAAAAATCAAGATTTAAGTTCTCGCCGGGAAAAGTATCTAAGTTTTATACCTGACAGTATTTCTAATTTGATTGTCTTTGTTAATAGTACAACCGTGAAGATATTAAAAAAAAAAAAAATACCTACATAGTTCTGCTACCAGGACCTTGCACGTACAGGCCTTCCGACGGTGATCCTGACAATGGTTGCATTCTTATAAACACACGCAAACAAAAGAATACTGGTTTTTCAAACAGGAAGCAGGGAAATGAACAGTTGTTTTTTCTCTTCAATTTGTGCATGTCATCCTTACACGGGCTATACTAATCTTTGTGTTGTTCCAATTTCATCCGATGTCCCGAACAGTTGCTTTCAAAATGCTCAGTTTATTATTATTCTTTCTTATTTGGGGGGGGGGGGGAAGCTGAAACGAACGGGAAGAACGGAGTAAGGTGATTGTGATTAACGCATGAGGAGGAGACTTTTAGCCAAGGGAAAGGGAAAACAATGATGATCCATAATGGATCAAACACGTCTAAACAAGTTTTGATAGAGGGATGGGCAATTGAAGAATCGAGGACCAAAGTTAATCAGAATGCGACAGGAGCGCAAGCGGAAGCTAAAGAAATTGAGCTAGAAAAAGAGGGAACGGAGATGATAAAAGGACAGTGAATGCCAAGAGCGAAAATGGGAAACACGACCCTGAGGATTCTATTACATATTTCTTCTCAGCCCACTATGCCAGAGACACAGTTTATCATAAAATAATCAACTTAACTAATTTTTTTAAATTTTTTTAATTAACATAAATTCAGAATTTTCTCAATTCACTCTGAACTTAACATTAATTTTTATTGGACCAAGAGCATAAAGATTAAAACTCTCCTAATAAATACGTTTCTCGAGTTCACTTAAAATTAGTTAAAATAAATTAATCGAAACATCAATTGTCAATCAAAGGAGACCTCCGAATTCTCCACGCTACTTTCAACAAAATTTTACACGCATTAAATATACATGAATTATACACACACACACACACGAGCAAGCTGTTCAGCCGTGTCCCGCAGGTTTCAATATTTCTCAACTTCCCTTATCATGCTGCCCTATACTTCCACCACAATTTTCTCGGTCTCCACGCTCTCCTTTGAAAACATCCGACCACCGTCTTCCAATGTCAGTTTGATTTCTCATCGGCTTTCCATTCTTAATATGAATTGAAAACTTTCGATTCCGTCATAATTTTACATACTTTTTGCATCTACCAAATGAACTTATGAATCAAGTTTGACTTTATCCAAGAGCCAGCTAAGCTTAATCACAAAGCTACCGCTTTGATATGAGTTGAGACACCACAAAGGATAACATAGGGAACCTCATACGCCAACCAGGAAGCAAGCAAGAACCAAGCATTAAGAATATTCTTGAATAATATTTGACTCAGTTTAGAGGTTATTATGATTTAACTTCGTTCCTGTTTCATTCTATTTTTCCAATTCTTAATATAAAACGTAATTAATTAATTTGTGTACATTAAAAATGTTAGTTAAATTACTTAATATAACATGTTTTACTAAAACACTCTAATAAAGTTTCCTCCCTCCTTTCTATACTTGATTATTATTGAAAGAAGATCAATAGGATTAATTTAAAAAAAATTACTAAATATGTAAAATAAATCTTATATATATAATCAATATTAAACATCAAATTAGATCCTACATTAAGGATCTGATTACCACTTTATTGCTACTGCCAGTGCCATCCATTTTAAAGAGTAAGAAAACGAAACCTATACATCCTTTCTTTCCCCCTTGTTTCTTCAACTATATCATATATACACACGAAATGAGATTAAGGCACCGTAGTGAGATATACCTCTTTCCTGCCAAACAACTTCTAATTTCTATTCTGCTTCTAGCATATACAGATCTATAGAGTAAACACGCTAAACGCTTCCGCTTGACTAGAATTTCTACTATTCAATCTTCCAAACAGCCACTGAGGAAGCAGCAAAGTTGGTTGCACTAGGACTCTGGTACGTGACTTCTTCGAACCAGGTCGCATGCAGCTCCACTCCTGCAATAGGAAAAATCGTATATCTAGATATTTGTTGAAGCAGGACTTACAATGGTCACGTCGAAGCCATGCATAATCACATATGCTAGGAGCCTCCCAAGAAGCAACTGCTACTACCCGAGCTGCTTAAGAAGCAAGGCATATCACGAACAAGAAACTTCACACTACGTGCGCCCATATCTTCCAATATCTCCACGCACTCTTGCAGGTCCGAGTCGTTTACCAACATCACCCATTCCTCTTCGTCGTCTAGATATTTAAGCTGGAATGACCCATTTTGTAATTTGAATCTTGTCGCTACTTCTTCGTATAGTTGGAAACAACCTGCAGATCGGTCAAACTTGAAACGTATAGTATCATCTTTATAGGTGGCTTTCACAATAATTTTTGATCCGCTGTCAACAAGCGTTGATTTTACTTTGGAAGGCTTCTGATTCTCAAAGCTTTCAGCACCAGACGAACTGCCGTGGGTCATTGAACCAGAGCCATTGGATGAGTCTGTCACGTTTGAAGAAGTAGGTTGGCTGTGTTCAACGATCCCATTGTCCCTATCCACAATATTTTCCATCTCATCAGCAACCAGAGAGCTTGAACTCCAAGAGACAATATCAGGACCAGAACTTTTTGCTCCCTGACCATCCTTGTTCAGACCCCATCCGTTTCCATCTTTTGTAGCAACTGACCCAAGACATGCTTGCTCCGGACACCCCTGAGCCTTGACCATCCGGCACAATCCATTATCTAGGGCCATTGATTTTGAATCTTGACTACAATCAACAAAAGAACCTTTGGCTTTCTTCAATTCTCCCTCGCCTGAATTCGGAATAATTAAACCTTGTGAGCACACAAGCTGGTTAGCCAAATAAACATCATTATCTTCCAACTTAATTGCCGAATTCTCTCCTTCACTACACGGTACAGTAGGCACCGAGACTCTGCATTTTGTCACACCCTCAGGATCTTGTACGGGCATACCCTTCTCAGAGAACAAAAGACGACCGTGTGCATCAAATTCTTGAATGATTGAACCTCCTGCCACAAAACCCCCAGCAGATGGGTCGAACTTTAGCCCTCCTTCTACTCCCTGAACAGAATCAAGCACAGTCTGGATTTTCTTTAATGAACGATTCACTTTATTTATTTTACGGGATGGCCATCTTGAAATGCCATGTTGCCTGCATATCCGCTTCAGAGTTGTAGGACAAACTGCACAAAGAAGCAAATTTGTCAACGAACTTGTCTTAGCATATTAACAGGTTCCATTCAGAAATACTCAACGTCTGTAGATTAAAAAAAAAAAAAAAAGGGATATGTTATAAAATTTGTATGTTTAGACATCTGCAGGGATGCTGATGAGCTCACTTAAGTCAGACACTCAGACACCCGCATTCTGCATATCTCGCCATGCAGAATGCATTCTTCTTCTAAATTTGACAACTGAATTTCAGACCCCAAAAAAAAAAAAAAAAAAGAACTGAATATAGTTTAATGCTAAGGCGTAACACGCAATCAGTGTTATAATTATCCTAGTAGCATTAATGGGGAAATATCCAGGATGGCTTTCAGAACGCAAAAATATGCATTCTCGTTCTCAAGCCATATAATTATAGCCTTCGCATTCACAAGTCAGACTAAAAATAAATAGGACAGAACTTAGATCCAGTGCCTTAGGTCCATATGTCCAGTGGGCCAATCACATGCCGCCACATAGATTATTTTTAAATATCAGCGCTTGACTCCATTGCAGACTCCATTAGCCGACAAAATTTTTTAAAAAAAATTGTAAAAAAACCAACAGAGGGACTGCAAGAGGGGACTACGTGAATTCTAAAATGGCCAACGAGATGCATTAGCCATTGTGAAGACAGGGCAGTGGCAAAGGAGAATCAGCGACAAATTTGACAGTGATGATATCACAAATCATACCAACAGGAAAACAATTCATCAAGTTTTGAGACCATATTAGGGTTCGTTCTGCTAAAAAATCAGACTGAAAAAACCCACAAAACTGCAGTCATATTTAATGATTCACAGAATAATTAGACTAACAAAGGGGAAAGTAATAAGAGATCAATATACAGAACCTTCAGATGTAAAGTCCATCATCACCAGGTCCAAGGTGTGGGCTATGGGAGCTGTGCAGAGAGAAAAGGAGGGAGGAGGGGGGGAGAGAGAGAGAGAAGAGTGGTAGAAGCAAGAGAGTGAAAATTCATATCGAAAGCTACTGAATAGAGAGCATTAGGATCCTCTTAGATTTATTGTTGCACCGGTTACCCAGAAGACCATGGGGTGTGATGATGAGCTCATCTTCGTCGATGAAATTACCGCAGCTCCTCTGTGTTTCTTTTTACAATTTTTTTCAGAAATTTTTGCAGCCTAACGGAGTGTTTAGACAGAGTTAAGTGCTGATATGTAAGAATAATCTAGGTGGCAGCATGTGATTGGCTCAATGGACATAATGGACCTAAAGCACTGGACCTAAGTTTTGTCCAAATAAATATCCATCATTATGACCCAAATAAATAAGCCAGGCCAGTCAATTGACAGAAATTAGCAAAAATCACATCATATTATAGTCTCACCACCAATGCTCTTTGCGGCATCCTTTAGACTACCAGAAAAGTAGTGCTGGAGAACACTCAAGCTGACATTCTTCTCACCCGTGCTTCTCTTTTTCTCAACCTGCCTTTTTGACCCATTCATTTCCTACAAGACAAGATACTACCATATGTTAAAGTTCAATCTCCAAGGCCAATAAGAATCACAAGTTCATAAAACCAATTACAAGCAAAGTTTAATATCAGTACATATAGCAAATGCATCCATAGATAGAAGATAACGGCTAGGGGTCTATTGCAGTACTTTTCAGCTATCCTTGAGGTAAAGAATTTAATACTTCCCAGCAACTTCATCAAGCAATATGTCCTAGTCGGCCAGTATTAACTTCAAGTATACGGAGAACTTGCAAAATGCTTATAAGTTTAAACACACGGCAATCATTCATTTCTCCAAAGTTATTCCCCAAGTTACACATCAACAAAAGCATGCTTGCCTGGAATGTTGCTAGATAACAGAGCTTAATAGTTGGGATCAGAGAATAGCGGTTGCAACCAAATGATACCTGGTTATAAGCATCTTCAATTCCATTGTTTCTCAAGTTGCAAACCTTCAAAGAAATCTTACTGACTGAGTCCTTGTCACCATCCATCAATTCTATTTGAGAGTTTCTCCTAGATATAGGCAAAAAATCTTGTACTTTTTCATTTTGAAGATTTACCAGCGACGCTGATATTCCTGATAATTCAGCATCAGTAACTGTCCTCAAACTCTTGCAAATTCTCTGCATGGTGCCCGAGAGATTATCCAATAAAAGTTGCTGCTCCGAACTCCCTCTCATATTGACAGGTAGAAAAAATTCTAAAATGTAATCATCATCATTAGTGAAGGTACTCCTTAGCCTGATAGCAACTGCAGCATTCAAATTGTACTTGCGTGCATGTTGAACAAGCGGATATTCACCAACATCATATGCCTTGACATCAGGATAGAAAAATGGCTGGTTTGACTGAATAGCTTTGCCAGCTGTGCCTTGCCCTTCCTCAAGATGATGTTCAACGCATGCATGAACAAATCCTTCCATCATTCTATCATTAACATAGCAAGCTGATTCTTCAATGCATAATACACATTTATCACTAGAACTTGAATGACCCTCCTTAATTAGCACTCTCATAGTTTCATTGCCAACTCCCTTCAAGTAACAACAGGGAATCCATGTCAATGCCAGAGGCAAACTATGTGCATGACACACAGCCCGTAACACATCAATGATCTCCATTAAAGCTGCTCTTTTGTTATTTGAGAGACTCTGCAGAAAAAGAAACCATCTTGTAAGACATGCAAAAATCAAAAACCACCTTGCAAAAGCACCAAACTTGTTATTCTTAAAACTTTGCTTGTTTATTTTTCCTATTTTCAATAATGTAGGGGAAAATCAATGCATCCTACTTTTCAGGTGTCAATAAATACCTGGGGAAGAAGTCGGCGAGTCACAGTAGTTCTTAAATTCACAACCTGCAGAAAGTTAAGATAAAGATGAATTTATTCTTATTACCTTCAATTAAAACTGATAGTGAATAAGAGAAGAGCATCAATGATGGCAAAATACAGAAAATTTGTTCTCAGAAAAGGAAAAGTTTAGATATATTTAAATTTTATGTATTTTCTGGCCCTCATGAATTTTCTAACTTTTTATTTATTAGCTTTTCTTATACTTTGAGGAAATTATGAGTGCTATTAGTCTGCTAAGTAGACCAATCATAGGCAAAAACTTCGAATATTTGAATGGAGTTTGAGGTAAGAATAAATATCTTCAAGAATATGACATAATAAATTTACAATCGAAAACCCAAGTCAAAAGGAGACATTGAATAAATTTACAATCGAAAACCCAAGTCAAAAGGAGACATTGAAGCAATATAAAATCTCAACTTGCAATCTTCGAGTTGGAACTGGGGTGTGGGGTCTAACAAATTCTTTTAGGCCAAAGAGTTGAAAACTTGAAATTAGGGTTTGGATGTGGATTTTGGGCTTTCTACTAGATCTTAATAGGTGAAATTATGATCTAAAAGTGAAATTTTCAACAACTAACAGCACATGATTCATAAATGAAGCAAGCTAAGGATTTATCTTATGCAACTTTAATGGGGTAAGAAATTGGTAAAAGTCCTTTTCAAATTAATGCCGCACTTTTCAGCTATATGTGTCTAATTGACAAGGAATCAGACAAAGGAAAAATTGAGTGAAGACACTCTTAACACACAAGGTCAACTGCAATCAGACTCAACAAAAGAAGCAAGGATCCTGGCATAGGGCAGAAATCAAGGTATGTGCCAAAATATCAAAGGAAAACCAACCTGGAGTGCTTGGCAAACAATTTCTAGTTCTCTATCAAAATCAGTCTTTTCCTTTGTGGTGACAAGTTCCAGCACAGCACAGCATGGCATTTCGGAGTAAAGATCGAACACTGGAACTGCAATTGATCCACGAACCTCATGATTAACCGCATGCTCAATCCTCAAATATTCAGCTTTAGTGTAGTAACCAACATTGGACGTCCACTCAGGAGCTTTAGAGATAAAGACACGACCAGGAAGTCCTAAGACAGAGCCTGGCCTTCCTTCTGCTGAGAATGTAAATGTCCTTGACACTTCACGGTAACCTGCAAGCATTTGGTCCAGCAAATAGGGTTGCTCACTTGTGGTTAAGATGAATTGATCTCCATGCTTTGTTGGTACCCAAACTTGTGCCAAGATTCCCCCACCAGCGGATTCCTTGAAAAGGGACAAAGCCCTCAGCATTCTCTCCTCTAGTGACCAGCCAGGCGGCCTAGAAACTATACAATTGCCCATCACTAAGTTATTAAGTTCTTCAAAAGTTTCATTCAGATGATGTTTATTGTTTAAGTTCCCATCATCATTTCCATCATCAGAGAACTCAAGTCGGGCATCCATTTGCTGAAATGCAACTTTCTCTCCAGAGTTGGGAGAACTTCTTATCACATTGTAATTCTTATTAACGACGCTAGCCAAGAATGACCCACTGCTCTCCTCCATTAAATTGAATCCATCAAGTGATGCGTATGGTACCGAGGCATATGGTGAAAGCCCATCAGCTAAAACCTGATCTGTGGTTGATGAGCTATTGTACCAACCAGCATAAGTATCAAAATTTACAAGCTCAGAGAAGGTGCTAAGCGTATCCTCTGAAATTGAATTTTTTGTGCTACCATCTAATGATGCTGATCCCTCTACGTGGGCTCGAGAAGAATTCCAGTATCCACTGTCTTTTCCCTCATGAGAAGAAGCGTGTTCCATGATTAGGTTGACACTCAAGAATTGGAACTGAAATTTAGCCAATGCTAGAGATCGTTTAAATAAAAAGTTGCACAAGACATTCTTTCCCCGTTTACAAGCTTGCTAGAAGTTGTTCACAGATCTATCATCATCTCCGTCTACACAAACCAATAACCTTCATGGTCACACAAGTTCAGCATAAGCATAATCACAAATTTAACTTTTAAAAATAATAATGATAATAAAGCAGTACAAATCTACAATATCATTCCACCAACCCCGCCAAAGAAAAAGAAAAAGATGAAAGAGAATTGATTCCTTAACGGCATACACGAAAGATCAAAAGCAAGTACTGCAAGAAGTTTGAATGACACAAAAAGGGATCGACTATTATCAGGAACCCAGCACGGTACATCCCGATTTTGGAAAGGGGGGAAAAAATCCGAAGACCGACGACTAGAAAATCGACAATCTAATCACTGCAGCTACCAAATCCCAACGCTACAGACAAAAAAAAAATCTGCGAATTCCCAGAATATAAGAAGAACTTGAGGACAAATATGTTTAAAACAAGATAACAAGTGACGGGAGGAGAACTTAGTCCGGGAGAGTGAAAGTAGGGTTACAAGTTATAAATACCTGAGTAAGGGGTTGGAGCTTCACAGGAGCATCCGGTAAACACCGTAAGATTAAGAGGGGGGGGGGGGAAAACTATGGAGAATTAGTTAAAGGGGGAGTAGTGGATAGGGAAGGGGCGTCCCCCCAAAAGATGAGCGTTCTTTGTGGCGGAAGAGAAGGCTGAAATTGTAGAGAATGAGATTGAGAATCCCCAATTACACGAACCCTAGAGATAACAATGTGAGTATGCTGCTGATGACAGCTAACGAAGCACCGACTTCAAAAATCTGAAGGCATGACGAAATCTTTGTCTAGAAAAGTCACTAAAAATGGGGCAGCTTTGAAGTAAATGGAGCAAGGGATTGTGGTCATTACTCGCGCGCGCGCGCAGTGCTAATCAAAACATGCTCTGCCTCGTAAACAGAGGTCTGAGACTACAAACATAAGAAAAGCGGAGAAGTGAAAGCCCTTTTGTCTGAAAGCCTCCGACGGAATTACCACTGCTTTTGCATTTACTTGCTAAAAATAGAAAGACGGTGTTTCAGACTTCCAGCGCAAAACCACCCACGCACCCAATCAATCCTCGCCCCCACCCCCCATCTGGCTCTTTTCGATTCTTCCTCAGATTCCAACACAAAATAATGTCAACGGTGTTTTTTAAGGAGGGGGAAAAAAGATTCTTTTGTTTCGTGCAATTTGTGGTTCGCTGGTTCCAACTTGCCGTTTGTTTATACAAAGCGAATCCAAAATTTATCAATTTTCGATGTCAAAGTACCAAAGTGCCCTTGCTGACATGGATGGCCAGGAATTTATGCATTAATCTTCGGATATAGACGACGGCTGATGTCTAAGTGCGCGCGCCCGCTGTTCTCAACCTCAGTCATCCTCCCAACAGTCATTCACAGCTGCTTTTTAATATCTTATTTCACTCTATTATCCGGAAGCAAATGAAAACCATCTTTTACGAGAACACTGTTTTTCACTTGGCAATCATGTTATTTATAAAGCCCGCGCGAAGAATACCACTTGTAAATTGATCTGGTCATTCGGGAAAAAAAAAACAAAAGAATTTATCATTGGTAATAACGATGTGTGAGTGGGTGTATTATTAGTTTTTGCAAATAAATACAAGTAAATCAAGATAAATGGTTGTTTTAAATTTTAATTTGATGACATATTATTGTTGATTGTCTTGTATGCATGCATGCCTCGCTTTTACGATAACACACACACACACATATATATTGCTTTTTCAAAGCAGAGGCGTAGAGGAATGTCAAGTTGTAATAATTACTGCATATATATGATGTTATATACTCCTCCGGTCCTAATTATAAGACTCAATTGACTTATTTGAGGAGATTAAGGAAGTAAGTTAAGTTGGTTATTTATAATAAATAAGTGTTGTCATTCCTAAAATATCCTTGCTAATTAAGTATATTGGCTAAAACTATCATTATTAGAAGGATTATCTTGGAAAAAAATGCATAAATATAAGAGACAAAATGGATTGGGTCTTATAATTAGGACCAAATAAAAAGTCAAATTGGGTCTTATAATAAGGACCGGAGGAGTATATATATATGGTTGTCACTTTCTATTTTACGTGCTCTCTGCCTTCGTGATACGTAGAGTTTTTGTGCCCTGTCGCCCTTATAAGACTAGTGTAGCCTCCTTTCCAATTTAAAAAAATATATGGTGATTACTCTACCGTTGTCTCTTCTCAAGTTTTAATGCTAAACTTGCCTTTTTCTTTTTTAATAAAATGATGAAATCGGTGAGGAGGTATTAATTAAATTAATCGCACTTGCTTTATTTGCAATCCTGCGCTGTGAATTTTTTTTTGGCGGAACAAGTTGCCGGGTTTGTAATGAAAAGGTGGCAGGCAATGGCAAGCGTCGAATTCTGTCCGCCTCGTCGCTGAGAGTCAAAACGCATACGTGTGATGAAGATAAAAATAATTAAACACGTAAGTATATGTTCCTGTCTTGATGAGACATGCATTTGATGACCTTGAATATGCTCTGACGAAACAGAATGTTAAAAGGTCATTCATTTCATACATAAACAATTAGTCTGACACTTCACTTTTTGGGCCCATACCCTCTCCTTCTGCTCCACTTTATTTACTATCTCTAATCCTAATTATAAGATATCGTTTATAGTCATATCCTTCTTCTCCACTTTATATACTACGAGGTCTTATAATTAGAACAGAAGATAGTATGTCATTTGCTTGTAACTGCTGCTAAAAAGCCACATGGTTTCTAGAAGCCATGAATCCTATGACCAGTCGCGTTTCATGATTCTTCGCAATAATGCATGGGTCTTAAAATATGTTGTTCCTAGAAAAATTAATGAGCTTCTAATGAATTGTATTGTTTTCTTACCCTATTGAAACAAAACTTGTCAGAACACAGAAATATTTATATGATGGGGTGTTGATACAGATTTAGTTTAAGTGCTCATCCAATTTTAATTTGGATGATTTTATAATGCATTTTTCGTGTTTGAATTTGGATTTTATTTTTTAAAAAAACATTTCTATCATTTATAGAAAAAAAGGACAATCCAATTCCAACTCTCACCAGAAGAAATATAATAGTTTTGAATTACCATAACCACCATCGAGAACCATGTCCGTATTACTACTAATATAAAGAAAAATCTCTCAAAGAAAACAAACCTATTACCCATAATTATTATCGTAATCAGATCGCATGTTCACGAAGAGGCCGGCCAATCAGTCTGCTTTGTCACAGTGAATCATGATTTTTATTTTGATAGCCTCGATACAAATAAGTTTTTCCGCCAGGTTCTTGCTTGTACGACTTTTTAATGCATATAATAACCCTTAGATTTGTTTTGGCCAACGAAGGGGGAAAAAAACTTCTGAGTCTAAAAAGTTCACATTATTCATGATTTATAGGTAATATATAAATGAGTTACCACAATTAGTAGGTTGCGGTGAAAAGCGATGATTGATTATGCAGGATATAAATAAAGAATAAAAAAAAATTATGGAGATCTAGGCACGGCTTTTTTTAATTTTATCGAGGACCAGTGAATATAGATATAACTCACGGTGTGGTGCGACAAACTAGAGGGCAGATTATTTCAAAAGGAATAAAATACTGCCATGAGTATACATCTATATTTTAAATTAGCCAACTTGATCTTATATCAAGTACGAGAGTAGTATATGAAATAAAAAACACCAGTATAAATGTAGTTAGGGTCGACCATCAAGAATTCGACATATCCAATGAAAGAAAAGAGTTGGAGTTGATGCCGGCAGTGAGACAAAACGGTTCGTTTACGGCGCTGAAAGTGAAAGTGAGTTTCCACGGATGAGCTGCCGGCGGGTGAGCGTGGATACGTGCATGTAAATGCAATTATAAACTATTTCAAAGTATCATCGCGACAAAACCTTGTTGACTGGTCTATGTGGGTTCACATTTTCTTAACTGGCCCGTACGATGCTCAAAGAGATTCATATTGTCATGTTACTGTAAATTACGAACCACATAATCTCTTCCTCCTAAGCAGTGAGTTCATGCAAGTTAAACCAATGACATTCCCGTCTTCGAAATTACAACCAAGGCTGGCTATAATCCAATCCTTCGATCTGTACTTCAAACTCTTGACAAAACAGCATATGGCTAATAATTGTGAGTTAAAAATTGATTTTGACGGATATATAATCCAACTTGAGACAATAATTGACCTTGAGACTTGTTTATGCTAATGACAAATGAAAGAACAATTACGAAATGGCAATATGCTCTTACCAAAATTATTCATGCCCATCATGTGGATCAGTATCCTTTAATTTGGTATTGGTCCATTCAACACATGATCACTTCAGGACTGCTTTTGCTAGCTAGGACAGGCGATGATATGCAAGGTTTCATTAGATGGTCTAGATACTTGCCCAATTTTTAGTGCCCCTCCCTTCAAATTTAGTTTGTGTCGGAGTTAGCAATTATGTGAATATGATTATGATTTATACTTGTATAAATACAATACCTGGATTAAAATATATTTAGAGTAAGTACGGCCTCCATATCTCTCTCTTCTGCTTTAAAAAATGCATATAGCTCAATTAAATTCATTTAGTTGATAAAACAAGGGAAAGTTTGTTGTGTATTTCACCTAAAAACTCCCAACATATATATTTAACCCCAAACCCTCTTAAAACTGCAGAGACAAATGAACTTATCCATGCAATAATGCGTAATTATAGCTGAAGAAAAAGGGGAAAAATGACAGCCAGGTCTAAATAATAGCTTCACTAATGATATTAATGGCATTGTGATCTGTGAGTAAGATATCAGAGATGGTGTGAACTGTGGAGTTTGGGAGTTCTCCTCAGCTTGATTTTGGTTGGGGCACTATGACCACCACTCCATCTTGACCTAAATTGAAAATTGATATAATTGTAGTACTGGGACAAAGTTGTTAACTTTCTTCTTAATTATAATAATCTTAATTTTCAATGTAAATTCTATAGCTCTGGAGATCTAATCTCTTTAGCCGGCCAATTTGTGTGTATCATAACCCATCATAACTGCACTGTTTTTGTTTTGGAGGGTAACATCACAACAAAAACCTCGCAGGCGAAACAAATACACAAACATGTTGATGGTAGCTTGAAATGGATCCGGCTCTAAGCCTACGTGAAATCATCAAATACACAGTAACGTAAAATTCGAACTAGTTTAATTTGTACATGTGGCAAAGCTAGAAGACCTGTTCTCGAGTGCATGTCTAAGTCTAACTATGGGATTTTAACTAATATACGGTAATGCAACACTCTCTCCGTTTAAAATGTAAACTAAACTTTGCCAGAAATGTTTGATTTTTTTTATAAAATAATATTTATTTTTGTCTAGATGTTTGATTTTTTTTAATTTTACATCTTTTATAAGATAACATTCACTTTTTTTCAATATACATTTGTTCCTCTTTTCATTTATTTATTGTGTCTTTACTTATTCTTTTCATTAATAAATACATATTTGAGAAAAAAATACATGCCTTGTATTTTTTTTTTTGGCCAGCACATGCCTTATATATTTATTATTTAAACTGAATTTAACTAATTTTTTGATAAAAAAAAAATTTATCTTATAATTTGAACCGGAGGAAGTATTATGGGGCAGGATGAACATTTCCCTCAAAGCCATTTTTATTCTTCTTTTTAAATATATTAAATAAAAAAGAAACGGTCTCCTGTTCTGGGTGCAAATGGCGACGGAGGCACGGAGGAGCTCCTCCCCAACCCGTCTGTCTCCCATTTTCAAAGATCTTACGTCATCCATCGCACTATCGAGGCATTGCAACCCTCCATTTCTTTCTCCTCTCTTGCGTGCTTTGATATTTCCTCGACTAAACTGCCATGTCAATATGTTCGCATGTGTTTGAATGCTTGCAGTTATGTCAATGCTCATTGACGATCGTTTGATTATCGTTTCATTTCCGCTGTTTCCATTTAGATTAGGAGTTAGGAATTCATACCTCCAATGTCCTGCATTTTTTGCCATTGTTTTGTTAACCTAAGAAATTCCGTGCATATTCGCATTCTGCGTTCTGTGCGTTTCCGGACAAAATTCGGCTAATCGTGAACGTGCTCCCCTTGTTCGCTCGATACAAAGAAAGAAATATCCCCGCTCGCTCTGCAAAATAAAGCTATGAGATTCTAGCTCGACTTATCCGTTTATCAAAACCATGTATTTTCTCTTGGCTATTAACATCGAATTCAGGCGCTTCTGCGTTTTTATCGTGTAGTTGCTTTCATTTCTGACTTGGCACGTTGCGGTGATGTGATAGAGCTTGGTGAGAATGTGAGAGAGAGGGCGGGGGTTCTGTGGATTGTGATGTATTGTAGCGGGGAGAACAAGCAATGGAGTTGTGGAAAAGCTGGGACAATGAATTTGCAAAAAGTGAGTTCCATCTTGCGCGACATTGGGGATCCTTGCCTCTCTCAGTCGCCTGCAAAGGTTGTTATAATTGTAAGATTATCAAACCATGGACGATACTGGGTTTATATGTTATTTTTGACATTCGCTTCAATTTTATCTTGTGATTCACTACATGATTGAGTTAATTCTCAAGTCTTAACCACTCTTGTTCGACTGCATTTTGTTATTTTCCGCACAACTGGTTGTCCATGTTGAATCAAATCAAGGACACTCCACGATTTGAAGCCAGGTTCTTTTTTAGTAGTAGGAAATTTTTGTGTAACATGAACTATGGAGAATGTGCTTAAAGAATCCTCTGTTGACTGACGTTCTCATGTAAAAGTCGAATCATCAACTAATCAACCGCAGGACCTGTAGTGAAAATTGACATTACCATGGTCTTTGAAGAGGAATATTGAGGACTGCTTAACTTCTTTCTTGCACCCCGTTTCATTCATTAATGCTATTGCAAATTGCAGACTCCTCTGAGTTTTGTATTCAGTCATCGGTCATCTGAGGAAAGAGTTCATTTTCTTCTAGTCTTGCATCTTTTGATCTAGACATAGAGGATTACTTTTTCTCATAGAAACAAAATGATATTCTTCTTTATCTATTGTCATTAGCACTACATTTTCTTATCTGACATATAAAATCACCTGCTTAATCTGTTTGTAGCAGGTAAATAGAATGCTTAAGCCAGATAAATGGCAGGCTACATTTGATAGTGAAGGAAAGGTGTTTGGTTTTCCCAAGGCACTCAAGTTGATAGTTTTAGGGGTATGTTGTTCACATTGCTATTCTTCTTCTCTTGTGATTAAATCGAGGCATGAGTATTTTAGCCATGGCAAATAAGAGGTATCAGTAGACTTTGAATATGTTGTACGCTCAAAATTAGCCTGCTGAATCTTAGGTTGTAATTGGTGTTCTTAGGCCGTCAAGAATGTTCTCCTATTGTTTCTGAGGTTTACATCTACCTTTTTATCTATCAATGACACAAGCTGAATCTTTCATTTTTCTGGATCATTCAGTCAGGCAAATACACTATCATGTTCACACATTGTATTCTGAATATGCAGAGTCTTTGTCCACATATCCATTTTAGATTATTTTAATAATTAAACTTTCATTATTAAAATTATATATCTGTACTTGTCACCAAACATTTGGATATTTGCTATTCTAAAGACATCCTTGTGAAATTTTGTCAAATGTAGCAAATGTTGATACCTTCCTGATTGAGTTCAGTTGCTTTTCCCTGTGTTAGGGCATAGATCCATCGATAAGGGCTGAGGTTTGGGAGTTTTTACTAGGTTGCTATGCCTTGGGCAGTACTGCTGAGTATCGAAGAAGGTTGAGAGAAGCTAGGAGGTTTGTGTGGTCCCTCTCTCTTTGCAGGATGTTAATCATGCCTGTTTTACTTCCAGTGTATTCAACACATGTTCTTTAGCCAAAAAAGTTTCTGATGTAGTAAAAACTTGTGGCTTTTTATGTTTCAGGAGCTACCACTATGATTTGCTCAATCAAATATTTCTGTCATGCAAATTTATAACTACAGTCCAATATTGTGCTTACGGCCGTATATCAATCCATGTACGAATTGCAATTTAAATATAACACCTATGATACCCATGGGGCTGATTTGTTGTCTGAATATCTGTTGGGGTATAGAGGGCTAAAAATTGCTTGAGTACTGCTGCTACATTTTTCTAGTTTTAGTTATTATTTGTGTCCATAATTGTAAGTATTATTTTCAAATGGATTTGGCATTTAATGGAGACAGACATGATATGTTTCTGCTATATCCTACTCCGGTTCTGGAATATATTGTTATACATGTAAATATAAACATCCATGTGAAACTTTTGGTGCAGGGAGCGTTACAGGGACCTGGTTACGCTGTGCCAAACAATGCATTCAAGTGTCGGAACTGGCTCACTGGCCTATATTGTTGGATCCAAAGTCATGGATATGAGGACATTATCCAGAGATGATTGGAACATGAAAGCTCAAGTAGAAAGATCAACTGCCAATGATAATAATTTTGAAGGAGGAAAATGTTGTGATAGGAGTGATAAATATACAGATGCAAAAAATGCAAAGCAACAGGAAAACTCCAGTGATTGGGATGATCTTGTCAGTTTGAGATCTAGCCTAGATGGTGCGGCACATGATTCGTCTGGTCCCCAGAACTGCAATTCTGTGAAGTTAGGTGAAGAAGCACATGAGTCATTTTTCAGGACTGACAGTTATTTTGATTTTCCTCCTTTACCAGTCACTAATCTGTTTGAGAAGAGTGGGGAAGATAACCTATCATGCATGGGACATGATCTTAATTTTTCCGGACAGCATAATTCAAAATTTGAAGACGACAGAATGCACAGCTTTGCAATTAGTAATAATGTAGACCTAGTTATTGAGTCAAATGATCAACAACTTTTTCCAGGCTATCATCCAGTTGACTCTGAAATTGGAATTGTTTCTACTGGTGAGCATGAACCAGAAGTACTGGTTAATAATTCAGCTAATGAAGCACAATTGGTAAATCAACTAAGAATAGTGGACGTTCCTCAACCAACAACGGTAAGAGCTTCAATAACTCAAGGAAGGCCTGCCAATGAAGATAGAGTTTCAGAATGGCTTTGGACCTTGCATAGAATAGGTATCTTAATAAGCATCTTCTTTTCCCCTGTTGCATGATACAGAGCGTTTTCTTCTTTCTATCTCATGACTATATATATATATATATATATATATTCCCCTGTAGATAATCTTTATAGTTGAAAACGTTATATTATTTCAGTTGTTGATGTTGTGAGGACAGATAGTCATCTCGATTTCTATGAGGACACAAGAAATTTAGCTAGAATGTCAGATATTCTTGCTGTCTATGCATGGGTTGATCCTGCAACTGGCTATTGTCAAGGTTATGTTGTTCCTGGGAATTTCTTGACTTATTTCAGAATTTTGTTAAAGTAATCACTTTGAAATCTCTCTTATACTGACCTTAGACGCCAAAAATCTCTCTTATGCTGACCTTAGACGCCAAATTTCACATTCTGTTTTTTTTCCAATGGATTTTAGGCATGAGTGATTTGCTGTCTCCTTTTGTTGTTCTCTTCGAGGATAATGCTGATGCATTTTGGTGCTTTGAGATGCTCATAAGGAGAATGGTATCCGCAAATTTGGTTATTGTTTTGTGAAAATGCAGTTTTGTTTTTAGTGATTGACTTATTCTCTTTGAAACTTACAGCGAGAAAATTTTCAAATGGAAGGGCCAACTGGGGTGATGAGGCAGTTGCAAGAATTGTGGCATGTTCTTGAACTGACAGATAGGGAAATATTTGCCCATCTGTCGAGAATTGGCGCTGAGAGCCTGCATTTCGCATTTCCTATGCTGCTAGTTCTCTTTCGGCGAGAGTTGTCTTTTAATGAGGCTCTTTCAATGTGGGAGGTTCGTGCTCTATGCTTCCAATATTCCCTCCCTCTTAAGTATCTTTTTTTTTGTTTTCTTTGAGAACATTAATTAAATTCTAAATTTAAACATGCAATCTTAGAAAAGTGAATTCACTCCTAGTTTAGGCTTATGTTTTGCTGTATATCTGCAAACATCACTATTTGCTTTTGAGGGAGATTGGTTGATTACTTCCAGTACAATAAGTCAAGTGAAGGGGAATTTCACCCACCCATATCTTATTGGGTTTTTAGGTTTATTGTCTTGAAAAGCAAATCTATGATTTTCCAGTGTAATCAATGAGGCGCTACTCTTTTAGGAAGATTTATATTCTTGGCTTTGAAGTTTTATCATATAAAATCTTACAAGAATGTTTATGGTAATTCGGAAATGGATATACCTTGTGTCATACTCCCATCTACTAACTGACTCCTATGATCCATGTTGGTTTGTTTTGTAAACACATGGTCACTGTGTGTTTAATGCAGATGATGTGGGCAGCAGATTTTGATGAATCCTTGGTGCATGATTTAGAAGAGAAATGTCTGGAAGCTTTAGTTATAAAACTTCCTGAGGACTCGGGACATGAAATAAAAGGAGAACTTGCTAATACCAATGATGGTGTGAGGATTGGTTCACAGTCTAATAATAGCGATAATGATAGCTGCACAAAGACTGGCTTGCAGTCAAATCATGGAAACATTGACCATTCTCTCTGTGATGTCAAACTGAAGTCGCTGGCGTCCCATACTTTTTGTGGCTTGACAAGGAATTTCTGGTCAAGAAATGCTCAAATTGAAATGAGCATTATATCCTCCTTATCAAGGAAAGAAAATGAGGAGCTGCCCATTTTTTGTGTCGCGGCAATTCTTGTTATAAATAGGCAGAAGATTATTCGAGAAACTCACTCTTTTGATGATATGATTAAGGTAGGTGCATTCTGTTGCATTTTAGATTTGCAACTCAACATTTAATTGTTGATATGATAATTATAATAACTTTGAAATTATTTTTGCACTCAATATTTATAGTTTCTGGTCATTGGGCACCTGGCCTAGATTATGATTTGATCTGGAAGTCTGAAGTGGATAGTATAATGATGGATTTGCTGGAAAATTCTTGTATTACTTATGTGTAAGAGCAGGGGTTTCCTCTTCTCTAAACAGAGAAAGGGAGGTAGAAATTTGGCAGACTCCGCTGATTTGTAGTGAAAGGAAGATAAAAATAAAGAAAGGTGCATAAAGGTAACAAAGATCCTCGCTAGAGATTCTCCACCTAGGTCAAAGCTTTCCTAGCTCCCCCTGCGGCTCTTGTGTACCCAATATATTCACAGCAATGGACCCCCCCTTCCAACTCAACATTTCCCATGTGATTCCCTAGGTAGTTATGCTAGATATCCCCCACATGCCTTCCTTGCCAGCTCATTATTAGAAACTAGCTATTTTTGTTCCTGCTTCCCTTTTTCCGTATCTCACAAACCCAAGCTCTCATGGGCCTCGCATTCTCATGCCCATCATTCCCCTTCCAAGCTGATAGCATCTGCCTGCAGTTTTTCATCTTCTACTCCATTATTAGTAAAATACCTGCCACCTGAAAAAGCCATCCTTTGGGTTCATCTCTAGAGCAAAAAACTCCTTCTCGCCTTTGCCCATGATAATGGTTGCCAACTGAACTCCTCTGACGTCATGCACTGAACCTCTACTGCAGCTTTTCTTTGTCTTTGATCTCACTTGGAGTTTCAATATTTAATGTTACATGTTATGTGGAGATTTCATCAACTTAACCTTTATCGGGGCTTTTCCAGTTGTCTAAGCTCTCACTTGCGACAATTTTTTTCAATACTTTTTTAGAAGAATACAAATGAACAACTGAGGGATTATTGGACATTTTCTATCACATTGCTAGTTTAAACACTGCAGATGTTCAATGACAAGATGTTGAAGATCAATGTCAAAAGTGCTATACGGATGGCAATCAAACTTCGAAAGAAATATTTGAACAAGGTAGATGTTAAATTAGTTACTTTCCGCTATCAGCCAGTTATTAGATAGAGCATCAATGGCTTTAGAAGCATTTCTTTCCTAACCCCCCCCCCCCCTGGGGGGTCTTTTTTTAAAGGGTGGCATCCCTGCAATGTGTTATGTTTTTCGTGATGTCTGAGAAGTGCAACATATTGGTCTAGATCTTCTAGCTCTGCTGGATTGTGATGCCTTTTTTTTTTTTTTTTGCCTTTGAACATTGATCTAAACTGATGACAAAGAAGTTTAAACATTCAAATATATTTAATATGGATCTACTGTGAGTGCGCTGATGCAATTACCCGTTCGAATCACATGCTTTCTACTTTTCTCTATAAATTAGTATAACAGCTCTATTCGAGTTTTCTGACAATATTTGGGTTCCATCTCTGGACAGGTAGTCAGGAGAAAGAGCCACGTCGCACAGGAGGGCTGCATAGCAAAGAAGGGGGAGTAGCATGTTACAACTTCCCAGCATATTGTTGTATGACAGGCACTGAGCCTCTGGCTATTTCTTGTTGGCTTTGTGTTGCCAATTTGGAGTATGCTGTTATAACATTGTTGTTATTCAACCTCTTGAGACTGGAAAATTTTGTAGCAGAAGTGCTTTTTCTTTTGGAGGTTCAAGCAGTTGGGCCTCCATGGTCTTGATTATGTCTTTCACAAGGTAATTGCACTTTATCTGCTTTACATTTTGTTTGGAAGCAGAAGCATAATTAACTGATGCATGGGAAATATGAATGATATATCAGTCAATTGGTTTCTCAGCTTTATAACCATATGCATGGAGGTGATTTTCTGCTCATTACATGGTATGTGAAATTTAGGCTGGGACAATAATGGGAGCAACTGCTGAGTCTGTGTTTTTGTGATAGACGGTATAATATTTGATGGAACAGATATATTTTGATAAAATCACAAATTTTTACCACTCAATGACCACAGATAGATTTTTCAAGATCTCTGCAGTAGTTGGTTGTGCTCAGAATTCGTCCCCAAGATATAGGAATATGATGTGAGGCTTATTCATTGTGGGAGTCAAGTAATATGCGGCACTTCAACACCCTCAAGTGGGTGGAGCCGTTCGGAATGAACACCAGTTATTTGTGTTATTGCCAACATTTTGTTGTGACATTCCGGGATACTTGTTCACCCCTCCCCCCCCCCCCCCCCAAACAAAAAAACAAAAAGGAAAAACAAGTGCCACGGCTTCTTGCCTTTTTTCTTTCCGATAAGCTGTTGCTTTTGGGTACAATTTTTCTGTAATTGCTTAACACTATTCATTGTCTATCCATATGAGGATGTACTAGCTTCAGCAACAGTGTTAGTGACATGTTCGATTTTTTTCCCCCAATTCTGGTTCTTAAACATTATTCCTTTTGACTCCAGTGGAAACATTGACAAGGGGAGATTTCACTGCTCTGGTTTCACCCAGGTCTATTCAATTCGCAGTCTCGGATGCTTGGCAGAGGTTATGCAAAACAATGATTTTCTTCCTTGGATCAACTTTTTGGCGTGCCCATATTTCAGGAGGAAATCATACACCAACGCTAATTATTGCTTTGAACATTCCAAGTTTGGTAAAAACATTGATGCACAGGAAGAATTTTTGGGGGGGGGGGTTGGGGATATTTTAGTTTGGGGAAATATGTACTTGAGTTTTGAGGTTTGCGGCTGTAGTTGTTCGTCAGAAGAGGGACTTGAAATGGTTCACACGTGGTGCAAGGAAAGCTTTGTGAGTTGGCAATTTCTTGTACTAATGCAACTTACAGAGGACAAAAGGCTTATTCATGTGATTCGTGTATTATTCTTTTCCTTGTAAACACAAACAATACCATTTCAGATGGCCGGGCTTGTTTACATCTCGCTAATCATAATTTTTAATTCTGGTAGCCCTTATTTGTATATCGACAGTTATGGCGGATCTCTCCCTGGTTTCCTGTCAAAACGTTGATATTTCCCATTCGATACATGGAGAGAGCAAAAGACCTCCGGAAATCTTCAAAGCCAGCAGCAAATTCCTCAGTGATTTGTGGAGAGTCATCACCATACAGCAGTTGCTGATCAACCCCAAGGACAGCTTCGTGGGTCAGGATTCTCTGGTAGTAAGATTCTGTGAAAGTGAAGTGAGAGCCAGATTGTGGGTTTAGGAACACCAGAGGGTCGTGCTGCCCCTTCTTTGGAGGCGGGCACTGCTTCCTGAGAGTTTCCACAAGAGTAGCATTCATGGTGGGGTCTGGCTTTCCACTGCCGTTGTAATTGTACAGTCGATCCACGATGAAGCTGCAGTGGGTTCTGCCCATGGAGTGTGCTCCCAACAGGGTGGTCATATCGAGTTCAGATAAGCCCTTGGAGTTGAAGTATGATAAAGCGTCTTGGTGGGAGATGGAGGGGGAGGGCAAGTCTACAGAGGCAACATCTGATTTGAAGCCATCCCTTCGTCCCGTGAAAACAGGATAACCCGGCGCACCCGCCTGTGGACGCCAACAAGTTACTAGTTAATTAAGCATGAGGTTGTGAGTTAGAATAGAAGACTGGTAAGGTGATGAGGTGGTACCAGTTGAAGAGCGTCCCTGGCGGCGAGGTGGAGTATATCAGCGCACGACACAACTCCGGGGCATCGATCTTCTAAAACAGTTTTGATCTTGTCGATGACCACGAATCCCGCCAGCCCTCTGTTCTGGGGAGCCTTCTTCTCCGAGTTTGGTCCGTCCAGCAAGACTGAAGCGTCACAGCCCTGGAATGCATAGTTTAGTTAATGACAGGAGTTGAAAAGGAAGGGTGAGAGGAAGGAGATGGACGTGAGAGTGTACAGTGACGAAGCAGTCGGCATAGAGCAAGCGGAGGAGCTTAGGGGTAATGCCTTTGTCGTTGTCCCAAAAGATCTTGACCTGGTGCCTCACGTACACCTCCGCGTATCGGCATGTATTGTGGACCTTGTAGTAATGCCACTCCAGCTTGGGCGCCGTCGTTTCCGCCTCCACCGCCTCCATCCTCATCATCACCACCGCAAATATCACCATCAGCAGTCCCAGTGCCCTCATGCTTCTCCCCATCTTCACCACTCGCACCTTTCAGCGCCTCACCTTGCCGTTTTATATATAGGCTCTGCAATGATTGACTGCCACCTCATATTTTACGAGCTTCAACTGGGAGCCCTGGCATTACGGCACCCATGCAGCTGTTCACGTGCCCATGCACGACGTCCCTACGAAGCAATGCCACTGTCTACGTACCTCCCATGTGCCTTCGCATCTTATTTACTCTCACTCCCACCACCTATTTCCTGTGATCCAATAAATTCATGCCAATCAAGAAAGTGTGCTCCCGTCCCCATGCACTTCACTTAATTACTGCCACCATCTTGAGATCTGCCGAGCGACACCGTCACTGGTCACTGATGTAGTGAGCTTGTGATGATATCAATGATATTTTTTTTTAATTCGGGACAGCATAGATTGACATTCTCCCAGGAGTTTCATGCGTGAGTGGCAAGAAACGGGAGATGGGTCGTCAGCGTATAGAATAATGGTTACAGATAGATGCTCCCTCCTCCCCGTTACGTGCTGCTGGGCCGGCATTTGAATAATAAGCAAGTTAGGCTGTGCCTGATTTGTTGGCGCCGAAAGGAAAAGGCTTTTCATGCAGTTTTAGGAATTTCTGGCCGTGGTGAAAAGCTAGGAGAATGCCATACCTGCCAATGAAGTGCTTAATTGAAGGCGAAGTATTGTTGGAATACAAGGTTATACTTTTTAGAAGAAGCAAAGCGTCGCGGCACCAAAGACTCTCTTTCAAGTAACAGTTTGGGTTTGTGTCAAGTTTGGAGACCAAGCCCCTCGTTTCAGTCCCTTGTTTTACGTCCAAGCTCTTCAGTTACCCCACCCATCGGCTTTTCCAACAAGTCTGCTTTCCACGATTTTATCTCCATCTAATCTCTGCACTCTCAAATTTAATAAATCAACAGTACTGTGCACATTCATTATCTTGATCAGAGATTTTTCCTCCCCCATCGTTGGACTCAATTCTTTTTTCCGAGTTTAAGCCTGATACTAAATTATCTATAGACCTATTCTTAAAATATGCTGGGCTGGTCCACACACAATATTAGCCCAATGTCCGGCCCACCCCAATAGCTCCCATGGTCCCACCCCTGCCCATTTGATTAAACCGGGTCGGCGGCCATAAGGAGCACCTCGAGAAAAAAAATATATGTTAAGAAATTAAATTGAAAGATAATTATATAAAAACAAAATTAACAAACCCTTTTATTTAATAAGAGACAAAAATGTGAAGTTATAACGCGTCAAAATCCCAGGAAGCAGCCGAAGTCGGAAACATAAACACCGAAACCATGACCCGGATATCCAACGCAGAGAGAACCTTCAACAAAATCAATCCAAGATGGCCAAAAGCAACCCACTCGTATTATTTTGCCAGAAATCATTCCACTGGTACTCGATCTGACATAAAAAAGGGTAGGCAGGATGTAGATAGTAAAATTTTAATTCCATAATCCACTACAATGAAGTCTAGGAGAATTGTTCATGAACAGTTAAGAACCATTAATGCGCTATGATCTGGAATCTTTTGTATATCCACCATAATAAGCTTTCCAACTTTCCGGGCTCATCAGGCGCCACCGGAGACATTAAACCAGGGCCAGATAACACGAGCAGCTCCTTTAAATAATTTCAAAAGATGCAGAAGAGGATTTAACGTCACTAACAAGCATTATTGGTGTGTAAGTCTCTGTGTCTCTACGTCCAATATCTACACTTGTATCAAAAAAACATTATTGACGAGCCCTTCTCCTTGTGTTTTACAGTAGTCAGAGATATCCACCGAAGCGGGTCGCTCTGCCTTATGTGTGGATTGCTTTACGCAAGTTTTTTTGGGAACAACCAAATTCTGCTGCAAAACTGATGCAAGAAGGAAGACGAAGAGCAGATGATAAGAGATGTGATACTTGGCTCGTTCTCATGGCTATATTGCTTACGTTATGTAATGCTGATCCCTCGTTATGATGATGAAATTAGAAGAACATCTGATACTTACTTGTGTTAACTTTTGCAGGGCTGCCACTGGCATTGTTCTTGCCGTGAGTGCCAAGCATGCATTCAGAAGCAAGAGCTTCTGTTAATATAATAATGACGGCGAATGAGGCTTCAAAAACTCTCTACAACACAACGGGAACTCCGAAACAACAGGGATCCAGTGCAATACATCTACTTCCCCTTCGCCCCCTAATATAGTACTTGGCTCATTAACTTTCTTCCACAACTCACTGCATGATTCAGTCTTTCAAATACACACACGCACACACAAATATATATGTATGTATGTTATATTCATGTATTAGAAAAGTAGTGCATAGCAAATATATTGAGAATGTCCATATGAATTATGTGTATGGAAAACTATCAGCTTCAACTCGGTAGGTGCAGCTTCGATCTATTAGCTCTTTATACTAAGGCAGAGACTTCTGGTACCATTGAATCATCATCTTAAAGTTCTGAATCAATGCCATGCATCTTAATGTGCCGCTCTTCAGTCCTTGTCAGATGCTGAGGAAGGAATGGGTAACAGGCGAGCATGAGAGGGTAGATGGAAAACTTGCTAGACTGCCTAATTCGTGGAACAGGCATTCTCCCACGCTATCCCATTCGCAGCCGAATCTCCCAAGCTTAGACTTCATTTTTCTGGCATTTTGGTGGTAAAGAATACCAAATTGCCTCCTTCACCACTTTATTTCCAGCTGATTTCTGATTTTAAAAACAGGGAACCAGCCCCGAACTGCATAGATACAGCTAAATTATCATCCTGTAACATCACAGTATCAATTTTTCATCTTCAATTTATTACCCTATCATGTTTTTGCTCCTAACAACATGCTCAAGTGTTTACTAAGCCAAACTCGCAAGGTTAGCCTGTAATCTTATGTTATCTCATCTTTGCATCATTCCTTTTTCCCGTCAGACTACGTTCCCAAAACAATTAAAAACGACATTACGTTAAGATCTGTCAAGTTATCTATGTCCCATGTGTTCGTTTTACACACGCTCAATCTCCCTTCAAACTTCCCAATTACCCAACAAAAAACCAGCCAAAAAAGATTTCCTTTCCTTTTTCTGTGGTATTGATGCCGTGTCCGTTTCCTATTGGAGGCGTCGAATCTGTGACCGAACCCTGATTTCCATATGGCCTTTCGCCGATGATTCGACGAGGAAGACACAGGGATTAGACACATGGAGCAGCCAAATTCTCCAGCGACTGGGCAGGTTGACCTCAGAGATTGTATCGATCAGCTCTTGAAGTTCGTTCTCGAATCTCACATCGACAAAACCTTGGAATTGGATATCGGGCTTTCGAGGGACTACTGCTGCAATCTCCTCAGAGAGGATTCTCGAGGTTCCATCTCGCACGTCCCTGTATACCAACTTGAATGGAAATGCTTGATGCGAGTTTTATATGATTGCTGTTCTTGCAGATCAAGGAGGAGTTCCTCCCTCTCCTTCATACAAGCGCCTTGCCTTGCTTCTACACGAGTTAATAACTGGTATGAAGTTGTGTGGGACGAGTGGGGCAGCATGGAGGGAAATGCTTGCGGACAAGGGATCTGAGCTTCTAGATGTATGCTTTTCAATTTCAAGTTGCCTAGCATGTTTGTCAAAGTGACTAAAGTCTTACTAGTTTTGATCCAACTAAGGCGTTATTCCAGGTTTTCAAGGCTATCAACTTTGAGCTTCATGTTCAAGAGCCTTATTTTACGCAATTAAAAGGTATTTTTGCTCCTCATTGTGCAGTTCATCCGTCCTCACAGCTTTGAATATGTAAGCCCTCAATCAGTGATGCATTACACTGATTCCCCGCGTATTTTGGACGGTATTAATTGCATGACATGGATTTTCCGTCATTTCACCCTAGTAAATTATCTTTATAGGGAAACTCTTCAGTTGCTTTACAATTGATCAACAGAAAGCAAGAAAGTGTTGAAAATCCGAATAAACCGAAAATGTTATACGAAGTGATAATCCTATACTCGTCATCAGAACTTGTCTTTAGCACATAGGATTCGAAGTTGATAATGAGAGCTTTTTCATTCTGATGATTTCTTTTTATTACCTATTATTATGGCATTTTTATTGAAAGGTTAGTCTGAAACACCCAGGAATTTGTTGAAACAGTATATTTGGTAAATTTACTTTTCATTTTCATTGAAATGATATATACAATATCTTCCGTCTGGTCTCATCCAATTTGATTCAGTACTTAACATAGCCTCTTCTTTTATTGATGTTGTTCATAGATGGGTTGAAAACAATTGAAGGAAGATGTGCTACTGGAAATTACAAACGGTATCTTCTTTTGTTTTTTGTTTTTTTGGAGCTGATAAGATCATAGCTGATCACATTATTGAAAAAAACATCATCAAAACCAAGTATTGCTGCTCAAAATGTTATTTTGAAAGCAGAAAATGTGAAATTTGTGTGGACACATCTCACCAATTATTGAGTCCTGCTGCAGCCAAAATAGTTTATTAATTTCAGCACCATGCTAGTTACCCTATCATCAAATTCACCTCTAAAACAGTAGCAATATCATCTTCTAGGAATCATTGCGGTTGTGAGCATATTTAGCTTTTAATACGGACCTTCCTTTCTTGTTTCGTCCCCTCAACCCTCAGGCCCTCTCTAACATCGAGCTGTTCTTATTTCTTGCATGGATTCCTTTCTCTGAACCACAGGATTGCAGCAGGAGCTTTAATTCTTTTCAACAAATGTTTGGTACTAGAGGTTGAGGTAGGATAGAAATCTGACATTTGATGTTTACAGAAATTTAATCATAATTTTGGTAATTATTTTTCACTGATAACATTTTGAACTAATAGCAGGATGTTCATTCATATAACTCATTTTCTGAGATGCTGGTAGCAGAGGGTCTCCAAAATGTCCTTCCAGGGGTCAAAACAACTGAAGAAGGTAGGAAGCTCGCCCTTATGATTGGGGTATATTTACCTATAACTGGCATTGATTCATATCGTCTCATCAAAGGCATGCCTACATTCTCTCGCGGGAATGGTTCATCTGGCAATAATCTCTGTCCATGTGCCCCCAGAGCCAAGAGTCTATATCTATTTTGGCACCATTGTCACACAAGAATTTGAGCTTTAGGTGGGTATCAAATGGGATATTTCAAGAAGCTAGTTAATAACATTCAATAGAAGATATGCTTTGAATTTTTTTTAGGCATCATTTAAGGTATTGTTCACGAAGTAAAGGATAATGCACGTCCTATGTCTAGTATCTTCTGGGGAGGTAGCATCCGCAGCAGTGTTTACATATGGAACCGTGAATAAAGTTGCCTAATCGTGCGGGGGACTGGGTTTTCAGGTGTAAGTGTTTACAGGAACTTTTACACAGAAGAGAAGGAAAGATCTAATGGCGTGGTAGCAATTGGTGTGACAAAACCAGCTTCCCAGCCGTACAACATATTGGCTTCAATAATATCTGTAAGCGGTCTTGCTAATTGCCCTGTCAGTATTCTTCTCGTGCTATGGCAACAATGATGCTAACAATCCAACACTAATAACATCTGTGTGTTTGCTGATGAAACAGAAACTAAGTTACAGCGGCATTGAAAGCATCTTGTCTTGAGTAACACCTCTCATGATAGACCCGGCTGGTTTCAGTTCTTATCGTATCGACCCTCCCCGCAGTCTCAACTTGCCAAGGTCAGAGATTTCAGATTTGTGTTCCCTTCCTCTTTGTTCGCGGAAAAAACAATCAAGAAATTTCGGAATCAAATCTGTACAATAAATTATAGATATTAGTGTACTTCTATTGAACAATAAAACTATTGAATATAGTTTTAGTTCTCTGGTTCCTTCTTTTCTAAAGGGAAAAAGTTAATTTGACACCACTTGTTGGTTGTTACCTGTTGCAAAACCATCTTTTTCGAAACAAGAATGACAACGTGATAACTGATAAGATATGTACATACGGCTTTTTCTCGGGCTTTGGACTCTTCTCACGTCGTTTTTCTTAAAAAAAAGAAAAAGAAAAAAGAAAAGAAAGGAAAAAGAAGGGAAAAAACAGTCAACGATATTAACGTCCACCACGGGGAAAACAATGGAAAGACGGTAGTATTTTAATATAGAGTCCCAGGAATTAGAGTTAAAAGTTAGAGAGTTGAACTCGTATCTTGTCGTTTTACTTGTGGTATTTAATGCCCCCTCTGCATCCGCATCTCAATTGTTACTTGGATTCTCCGAAACGCGGGGGGAAATAGCGGCCCAGCTATTCAATTCATTCAGTGTCTTGCTAAGAAATCTGAGTAAGAAGAACAATGCTGAGGGGTTAAAAAAGGAGGAGGAGGAGGAGAAAGTATTAAATTAAAAAGGGGGAAGGAAAAGGGGGATTCTGATTGGATTTATGGAAGGGAAGGTGGCGGCACGTTACGTCAGAGTGCGCCCAAAGTGGCGCTTCCTATTTGCCGATCCTTTGAAATTAAGTCAGGTGCTTCCAATTCTGCATCCCTCTTTATTTCTCCCTTTCAATGCTTCCATCTTAAGCTATTAGACTTTAATTCCCCCTATTTGGTGTTCTATCTAATCGCCTGATTAGCAACTAGTGCTTCCATTAGCTCCATCTAATTACTTCTTTCACACATACCACCATCTCATCCCTTCCCCGCTCAAGTAGAATTTACTAAACACAAAAATATAATGGAGGATGTTTTGATTGTACTGGTAAAAAACAACGATTTAAAACAATTTAGTCGACCGACTTAATTAATTGTCATGTAAACCCGGCCACAAACACAATGGATATCAATGGCGAAACATATACAATATAAGAGAAAAGCCGGAAGCGCTTGGTTTCAGCTGCAACCATATGCGAGAATTGCCAACACATAGTAGCTAGCTAGACGAAGTCTTGTGTATTATCTCAAGAGGGAGGTGTAGAGATGAAGTGAGTGACGAAATTGTAACATCAAGATTACGTGTATATATAAGTGGGTTAGTGAGATTCAAACGTTTGGATGGGGATATGAATGAGCAGTAGTGGGAATAATTTGAGCGGAAAAGGATAATGGGGATGGGATGGAGATTGTGTTGGACTTAACCCAACTTTATATCTTTAAAGAATGCGATGTGTGAGGGACACAAGTAGACAAGCTGAGCTGCAAAATGATGGGCCATACCACCCTTATGAAAAGCCCTTTTAAGCAAATTAAAAGCAAAAATTGTTTTTAAAAATAATTAAAGAAAGTGATGAGAGCCTTTGCCAAATCATTGGCTTGCCTGTTGGCATCACAAACCCTTTTCTCTCTTCCTTGTCTTCTTGTCCTATCATTTACAACGAATCGTTCCCTGTTTGATGCCCCCTCCCATATTCCATTCCTCTTCAGTATTCTTAATATATATTATTAATCCTCAATTCACCTACCTGTAATTTAAATACAATAGATGAGTACCAACGGAAGAAGGATCGATCGAGGTCATCGCGTCACCCATCTCTTTCACTATCAATGTCTCGTAGTGAGCCCGAACATAATATAACAGTGATTTAATTAATAAAGTAAACATTCGCAGGCAGCTGGTTTTGATTAAAAAGTCTAATGCGTCACATTATCTACATGTAAGTTACAGTTATAGTATTTATCATCAACTGCATTGTAGGCTTTATCATCTTCTCTTTGTTTGCATTTGCGGAAGAAATATGTTGTTTGTTATTTTGCTTTTAGAATGATTGTAGTTGCCATCCGCTGCCTGAGGATTCCAAATATGTCTATATATTTTACGTGTGCCAATTTTTGTTCCATCGTTGTGTTCCCCATTACAATCACAAGGATTGCTTTCCTTCTCAATTATTAATTAATGACTACATATCCCACCTAATTCATAAATAATTCATAAGACTATGCCAACTAAATTTTGATTATTTTTACCTTTGGCACTTCTCTTTGAATTAGATTCATCATGCGATCGATTGTAAACAAATATATATTCTCTCTGTTGAAACCACATTTAAAGACTAATGGAAATATGTATAATATAAAATCTTAATTCAAGGTCATATATATTAATTAATAGGTTATATTGCAGCATGATGCATTATTTCTCTAATGCTAATTTGGAGTTTGAACTGCTTAACGTTGACTAATCAATGATCTTATCCTCAATAATCATTTAATTTCTCTTCACTTATGTGCTTAACTGTATGAATAAGTACAAACAAGTAAATATAAAGAGTTCAGCCGTGCGCGTGTGTGAAAGGGTGTTCTCCTTAATGGAAATCCTATACATAAGGATTATTGTGGTTTTCATTATCTGGGACATCCTTTTTCGTGTTTAGCTTTTGACAAGTATAGCAAACAGCTGTGATCAAGTTAATGCCACCAAACTATGTGTTGATTAGCGTTTAGCAGTAAGAGAATATATATATTGATTACATATATTAGATGATAAACAATCTAGTACGTCTGAAAAATTGATACTTAATTATTTATTTAAAACGCAAAATTATTAAGATATAATTTTTAATCTAAAATTTGTAGTGAAAAATATTTCATTCAAATAAATAGAATGTTGCAGAACCGATGAATTACGCCGGAGTATATCCAGATATATAAAGAGGTAAACAAATCAATATAATTATCATGCAGTGTTGTGACTGATCACAGCTAGCGTCTGAGCTCTGAACCAAAAAAAGTCGTTGCAAATCCCTTTAGGCCTTTATGTATAATACTTTTTCAACTGCAACCCTACCTTTCATTTGTCCAGGATAAAATATATTATCATTAAATTAAATTTCTATCACAGGAGAGGCCACGTACGTGTAATATCTATATAATATTGGGATACACATATGCTTGCGTGACAGCATTTTGTGCAGGCTCGCTACAGATTAATTAAACAACACATAACCACTTTTGAGTGAAATATATATAAATAGTTCAAAAAAAAAGAGAATGCTGTATTTAAATAATTAATACATACATACTTATCTCGCTCCTGCAATATATATACAGTAACTGATGCAAGCCATGGCCAACAAATTAATTAAACTGGTAATCTGAAAAGGACCGTACCCCAACACATGTCATTCAATTAATAATTTAATATGCAACATAACAGTATTGCTCCCGAGTCGCAAACGATATTGTGCAACGGTTAATATTGTATTTGGGCATCACTTCTTATATTCCTGAAGCGAAGACTGAAGAGTGTACGTGTATACCTCCCTGCAGCGGAGGGTCCATGATCATAGGCTCCATCGCGTCCATATGCATACAGTACAACACATATATATGATATGAATTTTTTTGGGTGCAAGGATCATCCCCAGCACCTTCCTATTAATGGTGATGACATGCACAGCAACAATCACACTTCCACCAGCCGTTCCTCCGACTCCGGCGATCCTTCCCCCGACTCTAAATGGGCCCCTAAGCTCCTCAGAGACTGCGCCAGAGCCATCTCCGACGGCGACTCCCCCAGAATCCACCATCTCCTCTGGATGCTCAACGAGCTCGCCTCCCCTTACGGCGACTGCGATCAGAAATTGGCCTCCTACTTCCTCCAAGCCCTTTTCTGCAAAGCCACCGAGTCCGGCCCGCGATGCTTCAGGACTCTCTCCTCCGTCGCCGACAAATCCCACTCCTTCGATTCCGCCAGGAAGCTGATCCTCAAGTTTCAGGAGGTCAGCCCCTGGACGACCTTCGGACACGTGGCTTCCAACGGCGCTATTCTGGAAGCCCTGGAGGGCGAGACCAACCTTCACATAATCGACATAAGCAACACTCTATGCACGCAGTGGCCTACCCTGTTGGAAGCCCTGGCCACCCGAAGCGACGAAACTCCGCACCTGAAGCTGACCGTCGTTTTGACGGGCGGGATCGGAAGCACAGGGGCAGGGTCGGTGATGAAGGAAGTCAGGCAGAGGATGGAGAAGTTTGCGAGGCTAATGGGAGTCCCTTTTGAGTTGAAGATGATAAGCGGATTGAATCACCTGGGAGAGCTGACCAAGGAGGACTTGGGGGTGCAAGAGGAGGAGGCAGTGGCCGTGAACTGCGTCGGAGCCTTGAGAAGAGTGAGAGTGGAGGAGAGAGGAGGAGTGATCGGATTGTTCAGATCGCTGAATCCGAGGGTGGTGACGGTGGTGGAGGAGGAAGCAGATTTTACGAGCAACAGGGACGAGTTTGTGAAGGGTTTTGAAGAGTGCCTGAGGTTCTTCTCGCTCTACTTTGAGACGCTGGAGGAAAGCTTCGGGGCGACGAGTAACGAGAGACTGATGCTGGAGAGGGAGTGTTCGAGGAGCATAGTTAGGGTTTTGGCATGCGGGGACGACGAGGAGGAGGCGGGAGGAGATCACGATGAGTGCGAGAGGAGGGAGAGAGGGAGGCAGTGGAGTGAGAGGATGAAGCACGAGTTTCGGCACGTGGCCTTCAGCGACGACGTTTTGGATGATGTGAAGGCGTTGCTCAAGAGGTACAGGCCGGGATGGTCGCTGGCGCTGCCTCCACCGGAAGACGCCTCCTCCTCCTCCTCCTCCGGAATTTACTTGAACTGGAAGGACGAACCTCTGGTGTGGGCTTCCGCATGGAAACCCTAGCTACCTACCTCCCTCAATTCTCCCTACTTCAAGACATCCATACCTCTGATCCTTTGTTGTTTTCGTTTTACAAACATTTATACAAGGATTGCTGGCCAATGTGTAGGCCAAAAAAATGAGGGAAAGAAAGAAAGACTGAAGCGTACATGCATGATCATGATGAAGAACTGAATCTGCCTATAGCTGATCAATTAATTAATCTGCGTGTGGTATTGCTATAGATATAAATAATGATATATGGATGGGTGGATGATGAATCAATGTGGACTTTTCTTTTAACCTTTGTTTTCTGATTCTTGCAAACTTTTGTAGTCTTTCTGCTGTCCAGCTTCTCTCTAGAAGGCTCTTTTTGCTTGGGAGTTTGTGTTGTTGCGGCTCTTTTCACCTTTATCGCAAGTGCATTGCATATTGCTCCCTTTGTTTGAAGGTGCTTGAACTTGTCCCAGTCCTTTTTGTGAATTCCATGGCTTCGTCTTCCATGATACTATGAATACCTCCCCTTATTATTTCCTTTTCTCTTCTATCTTTTTATTTATTTATTAAGTCTGTACCTCTCAGCCCCTATATTTTATCAATTATTTGCTACTGAAAGGACTTCTTCTTCAGGATCATCAATCGATAATTATTTGTTATTCTCCTGCTTTCATCCGTCCAAGTGACCGCCACGCACATCTCGTCCAAATTTCCAGTAATTATTAAATTATCAAAAGGCCGCCTGCCAATCTTTATTTGGTTCTGCTGTGATTGTCTGCTTTTTTTCATTTGGTTTTCTAATTATAGTGATGCATGTGCCAAAAATGATTCAACTTTATGAAAATCTAATCACTTAAATTATCTCATCTGGATCCTGCTTCAAATGGACATGCAAAGCATAGAGAAATCTCGTCAGTAATATTTAGGGTTTTTTTTTTAAGGGGAAAAAGAGAAGCTCTTGACTTTCTTCTCCTCCCAGATGATATTGTGCGCGTGTGTCAAATTTAAAACGACTTAATGGAGTTTTTATTTGAACTTGACGTCAATATAATTAACATTCAGGCATCAAAGTAAATGTATAAATCTCTGACTGGTCTCATGGGACGCGGTCGAAGGAAGACGAAAAGATAACATATTCCATTAATGATTCAGCTACGCACGGCATCCGTCGTGCGGATTAGATTGGCGACTGAAGTAATTGATAATTATATAGGCATGTACATACCAATGGTTCAGATAATTGGATTAATTTGATACGGGACACGTGTTGGATTTGATTAATTTCAGGAGAAAAAAGAAAGAGGAGTCAGAAATAGATATGATTATATGAGTTCAGTCCAGAAAAACAGATATGAATAGATGAGTGCCGAAGCGAAGGAAGATCGGTTTGAAAAGGGGGGGATGTTGGGAAGCACATGAGAATGTGTAGAAATGGAAAATATATATGACATTAAAAGGGGGAAGAAAGATGAGGGGAAAGTAGGGAGGACAGGAGAATCAGAAGATGCTTTTGGGGGAGTTGATGGATGAAAAAGGCAGATCTCAGTGGCGAACAGGAAGTCGTACATGTTGTGTGTGATTTTTACATTTACTTATCGGCATCTTCTTCTTCTTCTTCTCTCCTTTAGGGGGATGCATGGGCCCCCTCCCACCCAATGTCTATCCTCTCCCCAATCATCATTGTGTTTGTATGCATTTTTAGCATATGACATGAACATGCAGCTTCTCTATATGTAAGCAGCCCTCCTTCAGCATGCACATAACTGGGCTCTTTCTCTCGAAAAAGAAGGGGCCCATGAGATCGTCAATGGGCCTTGGCCCATTCATGCATCGGCCCAATACTAGACTTTATCATCTCATTCCCCCACCTGAACTCTCCTTTCTCGGGGATTCTCTTTTTTATTTTTCAATGGTCGCCAGCCATAGCAAGCTGTTTGAAATGAACGGATCGTTTTTTGAGGACTTGGTGAGTAAATTCACCACTGGAGCTTGATTAATAAAAGCAAAAGCCCCAAAAAGAGCTATTTGATTCCATATTCTATGTCCGAGCTGTTTCTGTGGTTCAGGCCCAAAGGAACAAAACGGGGGGTTTCTGTGGCCTGCCACCAAAACACCATAAGTAATCACGCACTTGAATTAAAACCCAGAAGGAAGCCAGCTTGTGTTGTCTTAACATTTATCATTACAATTTAACTTCTTCATGGTATATGATTCTGTATTCACGACTTATGAACAGCATATTTCCATACAATTTTGATGCTAGCTACAGATATATTTGTTACTTGCTGTTTAAAAAGTAGACAGGTTTCTAACACATGACCATGTTATTTTTAACCATTTTCAAAATCCGTCGCCGGTTAGTTTCACATGAAAACTTATGTTTGATAAACAAATCATAATTTTTAGTCAAAATTCTTTTTAAAAAAATATGGATTTAGAGTTTCTCCTCCTTTAAGAAATAATGATTTCAATATAATATAACATGAATATTGGTATGATTCTTTTATTAAAAATTTAATTATCAAAGCAATGAATTTGCCCTGTGTAAATATCAGTTGCGTCGGGCACCGCATTGGCGGAGGTTATGGGGAAAAGTCGGTGGCGGGTGTGTGGGGAGCTGAGGGATGCAATGGGAACGCCCTTTCCCGCCCAACAGAGGCCGCGCGCATTATCCTGTGTCGGCGGGCGCTCGTGTGCCCCCCGTCCCTCACCTCCTCCTCGCGCGCGTGATTATAGAGGATCGTGCCATGCTCTCTCTCTCTCTCTCTGTTTTTCTTTTCTGCCAACTCATGCTACTCCAGTCCAAAAAAAAAAAAAAAAAACTCATGCTACTCATTTAGGATATACTTCCCGAATGAACATGGGCTAATATGTGCTGAAAAATATAATAAAATAGTAGAGTATTATTTATAAACATATTTTATATATGTTAAAATAATTTTTTTATATATTTATCTCATATTCTATAAATTATAATTAAAAAATTATTTATAATTGATTTTAAACAGACACGTACATTTTAAATAGTTAAAATAGAAGCCACATGATGCGATGCAAATTCTTTCTTTTATGCCGAGGTTGTTTTAATTCAGCGTTATCATTCACCCGCGCGCTGTTGCTTCCTTCACAGCTCTTGTGAAGCGGACTCACCCACTTTTCTACTGACGTTGATAATTAATTAATTAATTAATGGCCATTCCCCCATTATTCTCCTTTAGGTGATCAATCACTAACACCCCTACCCAATCTCCTTTTTTTCTACATATCATGCCTCGGCTTCCTTATAAATTTTTCAAACGTTAGGACACTGCCTTTTCTTTTCTTTTCTTTTTTGACCTCTCAAACATACTACCCCAGTCAGCCGCAGTTGAGGGTAAGACCAGAAGTATGCAGTAATATGGATTATTATGTCATATTAATTAATTAATTTAATCTCTGCGTGCGTGGCATTTCTTATAATTCATTTATATTTGGCATTAGCAGCTGACTGCCATTAATATGTACAGGCAATCGCCATTTGGCCCATAAATGATACGCACAGAATACACGATGGAATTAGTTGAACAATTACTTGTCGTATGTTATGACAATGCCTTTCAAACTACAAAGTCCTGAGTCTTGTAATTTTATCCATCATCATCATCATCATCGTCATCCCGGAATGAGAGCAACGGATGACAATAAATAATTCACGGCAGGTGTATATATATCTATAAGAAATAAAGCTAAAGAGAATGAATTGATTAAGTGCCACATGGTGGAAGCATCCAATGTGGTGGAGGGGTCAATTAGTAGCTGTCCCACCTTTCTCTAAGTGAACTGCTCCCCTTATTCTCAGCCCGCATTCATAAGATACTCATGATATCATCAAAAAAATGCACGGGAAAAATTACTAATAATCTACTTTGTGAATGTTAGTCCATGTGGTCCCTAGCCAACCTAGATTTCCCCCCGTTGGGAAAGGAGAGACACACCCATCACACCGTTCACCTTGAGGTTAGAGCCCATGAGGCCATGACTTCCTTGTTCAGGTGAGATGCACGTAGTTAATTTGCCAGTTGAGTCACAAACTCCTGTCATCAACTTTACATATCCTTCATTCTGATCGAAGAGAACTATAGTCACGCATTCATGTTCTTTTTATAGCATGCTTCTAATTGAATTATGCGATTTAAAAAAACGATTAAAATTAATTATAAAGTGAAAGTAATGACAGGAGATAGATTCCACCACATGTATATAAACATTTAAGCAGGCAGCGTTCATGGAATGGAAGCTGTCCCCTGTAATTTGCAGCCTATACAGGTAATAAATAGTATTAGATTGGATTAGATTCCAGAACATGTGGAAAGAGCGATGATTGAATGCTTTTGGATATAAATAGGATGACACGTTATGAGGCATGGCGGAGTCAAAGTGGCGGTGATTGTGTTCAGAGTGCAGAGTCGTGGAGAGCAGCCATTATTACAAGGTGCATTTACTTCCCCCAATTCCCTCCTGTGAGGGCAGATCAAATGGAGTTGCTCCTCAAAATGGCAATGGCATCGTATTAATTAGTGACGCTGTTGCCAGCTTATATACACTTGCATTGAATTTGAAGAGAGAGCAGGTTAAATTTTGTGATGAGCACAGCAATTACTACTACTGTCTGGTTACTACATAAATCTAAAAAGTTTTTTCTTGGTAGATGCGAACTTTAAAAAGATTCAAGTCCAACTTCTCATATACTCAGAGGCGTAGTGTGGCTTTCAGAATAAAATATAAGGAATTCTTGCTTTCCTGGTTTTTTTAATACCACCTCTGCTTATATTTAGGTTAGGAGGTTGTAATATTTTTTCAAGAATATGTTTGGCCCCTCAAGATAATTTATATTATAAGTGATTTAAATTGAACACAGCTGAGCACGCATGTAACATGCTGCAAAAGCAATGTGTAACTATTCAAATTGGGAGGTAGCTAGATCTAAAAGGCAGGTTTGAAAACGCAGAAAGTGGACGCTGAACAGATATGTTCCACTTGAGTTGACTTCTGAGGACTACGTTGCGTTAAATAATGTTTGGCACAAGTATGATGAAAGGATTGAGTTTGGGGGGGGGGGGGTCGGGCCATGTCCATGTCAAATTGTGTCTCATATGTGCTAACAAAATTTTTATGGGATGACAAGTTACCTTAAACACTACCAATAAAGCCTGACACGGTTGGTAGATAGTTGAGTCTCTTAAACATGAAGTCTTGGGTTTGAACTAGATTGTGTGCATAAAAAAAGCTTTGTTGAGAGAAACAAAACCTGCTGCGGTATTTTCTACGTCTCATGAGGATTAGCTTCTAGTTATCGGTTGGGGGATATCACCTGGTTTTTATCCAAAAAAAAGTTGCCTTAAACACTAGGAAAAGCCTCTCCGCTCAAATTCTCGAAGAAAGGTGGAAAGCTCTTTGGGAAAAAAAATGTATGGACCATGATGTGCTCATAATAAATACGTTCCAGCTTTGTTTACGGTTATTATTTTTAATTAACCTTAATCTGTGACAAGTGCTATATGTGTATACTTGAGATATACAAACACGTCATGTATATGCACACGGAATGGAGATACACGCACACACGTTATACATGTCTTGTGTACATAACAAGTTTCAAAATTCTGTAAGGTTTTTATTCGAGGTGCACGAAATTTTGTGTATATGAAATCCATTCGTTTTTAAAAGAAATGTAGATAAAAACTGAGCCTTGATAATTGAGAGGGCGGCCTCTATTTAAAATTTGGCAAAATGTCTGCATTTAATTGGAAAATTGATCACTATGAATGTTCATCCTTATGTGAAAACACTGTTCTGAACCGATAACATGACTATTTCACAATGCTACCGGTTATATAATTTTTCAGTAAATCCTTATTAATTATTATTTGAATAAGCCGAGTATATAGAGCACTAGTGGATGAAAAAATTATTGATGACATTATGAATCCTAATAAAGCGCTATGCACTGCTAATGCCATGTGGTGCATAAGAAAAACCAAATTGAAGAAAAACAAAAGTCAAAAGCAATAAACCGGAACATTTTTTTTTTCCGAATAAAAAGTCAATTGTCTTCAAAATCATACCAAAAATCATTTATATCCATTTGATTAGTATTTTAACCCCGACTAATTTCAGACTTTTCAACACTGTCCCTCTCTATATCACAGCACTATTCTCCGACTATTATTATTCTTATGTTCATGTTGTATAGCTAGTATATAGTTGATGGGTCCATTCCTAGCGTCCTTCACGTCATCACGTGTCCGGTATTAAGTCAGACAACCGCAGAACATCAAAGTCAGCCCCCAAAATCACAAGAATATTGCCGAGATCCCCGTTTGTAATTATTAAGAAAAAAGTGTCCAATATTTGTCTGGTAATTTTAGGTTCTCCGTATAAACCTTCTTAATTCTTTTTCAAATCGGTAAAAAATGAAAATTCTGTCGAGTGATAGCCTTCCAGACCAGAATCCAGTTTTCTTCGATCTGTCGCATGTCATGTTACCACCCGGTGAATGTATCCTGTATTAGCCAGCGGAAAAGCGTAACATATAAGGAGAATTATAACAAAATTTAGTTACTAAAAAGTGATAGGAGAACAGCATAAGACGGTTGTCTTTTATTATTACATACTCTTCAGTTGTCAATAAATTTTATGATGATTAATTTTTTTTTGGACTTAACTGTAATTCCCGCTAAAGAACTCATGCATTTTTTTCAAAAAAAGGCTTAGGGTGCATTTCTTCCCTGAGGGACAGGCCTGCCTTGTTTCCAACACCACCATTGCCCTCGCACATGCGCCCATTTGCGGTTCTGCATCGACTCCCCCACCAAAATATATAAATAAATACAATAAAATAGACAAAGCACCTACTACACTACACTACACTCATCATATATCAACTACAAAACACCGCATTATGTATAATAATCTCTACCTTACGTATTATTTGAGGAAGCCCTCATAAAATAAAACAAAGGAGAAGCCCAGATTCTGAGGTTGCAACCAAAGCAACAGTGGGTCAGCCTCCTCATTTGGCGTAGAGGTCAGGTGCATGTGTTCGTCGGACACTGACAGCTCTTTGCTTCCTAATCATGCAATATATACCTGCCTTCAATTATTCCTCCCAACTCCTTTATCTCTTCCAATCTTCATTTCCCTGCCCATTTATGACTTTCCCTTTTTCTGGGCTTTCCCCTTCCTCATTCTTCTCCGCTCCTTGGCCTGCTATTTCCTTCTCCCGCCTGTACCGCCCGCCTCATCAACGCCATACTCTCAAATTCCTTCCCCTTCTCCTCTGATCCTTGATAGCTCCGCTCATTCTTGTCTTATTTGTTGGTCCGATTATTTTTCTCCCCTCTGAATATCATAAACTTGTTTGTTCCCAAATCTGATGTTTCTCAAACCGAAAATGAAAATCTCTCTCTGACTGGATGTTCTATCATTTAATCCTCATTCGTCAGAAATAAAATCTTTTGCGCCCGCGTTTCCTTCTCAGTGACGGTGCGTCCTCCCCTGTCTCACCCATTCATTTGACGACACAAAAACACGACGGCTTGCTTTCTGCCTCATAACTCCCCTGTGGTATTAGGAGAGTGATGCATTTTGAATCTCCAGACCATGGCAAATCTCGTTCCTGGGGTTCTTCTCAAGCTTCTGCAGCACATGAACACCGACGTCAAAGTTGCCGGTGAGCACAGGTCTTCTCTGTTGCAAGTTGTGAGCATTGTTCCGGCTCTTGCGGGCGGCGAGCTATTCCCAAATCAAGGTTTTTACCTCAAGGTCTCAGATTCCTCTCATGCCACCTACGTCTCTCTCCCCGACGAACACGACGATCTCATTCTCAGTGACAAGATTCAATTAGGTCAGTTCATTTTCGTTGATCGTCTGGAAGCTGCTTCGCCCGTACCGATTCTTCGTGGAGTTAGGCCTGTTCCCGGGAGACACGCCTGTGTAGGAAGCCCTGAAGACATTGTCGCCACTCATTCTCCCGGGTTTCTTAGTAATAATGGCAGTAATTCAACAGGGAGGTCGAAATCTCCAAAAAGGGAGAAAGTGAAATCGAATGATAATGTGAAGGAAGAACATTTAGAGAAAAAAACTGCGCTGATAAGCAGAGGCAAAACACTGCCGACAAAAGCAGGGCTAAAAGTGGATGTCAAGAAGGAGACCTTAACGAGGTTGAAGTCCTTGAATTCACGGTCGATTCCTTCGTCGCCGACCAGCTGCTATTCTCTGCCTTCCTCTTTTGAGAAATTTGCGAACGGTGTGAAACAGCAGGCTAAGATTAAGGGAGTAGAGAAGCTGGCCGCTAAAGTCGGAGTAGTTGAGACGGGGAAGGCCATCCGTGGGGGTAGTCCCACTCCAACAGGGAAGAAAATTGGAGTGGGAAACCCAATCAAAAGTTTGGTTCAGGGCATGGAGTTCGGTGCAAAGGCTCTGCGTAAGAGCTGGGAAGGGAATCTGGATGTCAAGAATAGAGATAATTCAAAATTGAGGGCTGCCAAATGTGATCCTAAGCATGAAGTTCGTAGTTCAGTAAGTTGATTCGCAACTTGTCTTAATGAACAACTATACATTCTCAGACTCTTTAGTTGGATTTGATTGCATATTGAATAATCCGCTATGTAGGTTGTGTCACCCTGAGATATCTGGCTTTTACCTCTATGTTTTCGAGCCAAACAATTTTGTGAATCCTTTGTTTTTATGTTCTGCCAGGCTCCGAGGAAAAGCACATCAAGTGAAAAATTGCCATCTAAAGAGGATAGCAAGGCCCATGCGACGTCAAAGCCTTCTAAGGAGGAACACAAAGCTCAATCGTCTGTGAAGAAGGTTATTGCTAATGGAACTCCGGAGAGCCAAGACAAGTCAAGTAAACCAAGAACTTCCGTGGGAAGGAAATCATCAGAATTGTCTAGCACTGGGCTCCCCGGAAACTTGGTTAAATGTTCTCTGAATAGTAAAAAAGTGATAGATGCCAGTGTTCAATGGGCTTCACTGCCATCGTCCCTTGCAAAGCTTGGGAAGGTATATTCCTTGAGAACTCCTTGTCTTTTAGTTTTTAACTTCTCAGTCTTGGCTTTCCAAGTACATACTGCTAAGTGATGAAGACAGTTGTATGCTATCTTCTCTTGCAATTGTCCATTGACATTTGTTACTTTGTTTCTGTAATAAAGAATTTTCTGAAGAAGCACTCATTATGAATTGTGTAATTACTTTTACCATTTAGTTTATCGGCATCTCCTTTGAGGGGAGGCTGGGAGTGCAAGTTAACAATGCTAATGGGACATATTCAATGAGGTGGTTATTTATGTCATGCCAATGTATAATTATTAGTTCAGTTCAGTGTTCTGAGTCTGCATAGTGCATAGCAAATTTAAATTATTTCCCGTCACTGTTTTTAATGCCACGTTTGTATCTGCTGGATGCAGAGTCACAGGAATGTCTGGTTTATTGAATCTTTATTTCCTGAGATTTCTGTGTACTTATTTCACGTATTTATCACAGGAAGTTATGAAGCAAAGAGATGCAGCACAGATGGCAGCAATTGAGGCCATGCAAGAGGCTTCTGCTGCTGAGAGTCTGCTTCAATGTCTAAGGTATAAATAAATTATTAAGAAATTAACTGCTTAATAATTATCTTGGACTTCTAAATTGGTTGGTTTTGATGTCCCTGATAATTCACTATTGTTTGGATTATAGACTGCTTAGCCATAAATGTTGTAATTTAGATTTGAAACCAACTAAAATATATTGATTATATATTTAGTTGTGATTTGCGAGTGAGCTCTTCTTCTAGATCAGCAAATCAATTGAGAGTGCACGCTTGATTATCTTCATTGGGTGTAAATAATGCACTAATGGCCTACCTATTGAGCAGATCAATATGTTTTCATTTTCATGAACTTGTGTTTGACATTATTTTCCTTCAATGATGAAGACATAAGCTAGCCACCCATGCTTCCTAACTTTCTTGCTATGTAGCATCCTGATGTCCAATGGTCTGAAACTTTTTGTTCATTCAAGATCATTTTACGTCAGTTTCAGTGCTGCAAACCTGCTTTCCATTTGTTCTATCCTTCTGCACCATCATATTCATTTTGGCCGTTGCATGATTCTCTTGGTTGGGGATAGGGTCTTGTTTGCACCTTTGAAGTCTTTTTGCCCCATCCATTTATCGTAGGCTGAAATTATTTATGGTAGGATGAAATTGTTTATGGTCCAGACGTGGAATGTTTGAGGGAAATGAACCAAAAAAGGTTATTATGTCCCAAACTGAGGACAGCATTGAAGAGTGTGTTTTATGTTGGCGATGCAATAAATTCCAAATAGGCAATAGACAAGGAAAAAGAAACTTAAAATTCAAATTGAAGTGCAACTACTGCAAACAAGTGAAGTCAGAGCATGGTTAGTGAATTTAAATCGGTATAATAGGACCGAACATCTTACATATAATTTAAGTTTAACAAGTCTGTGGGGAAGTTAGGTCTAACAGGCAGAATTGCAGATCAGCTCCTTCAGTGTGATTCATTCTCATCTGAGTTCAGGTGAGATTTATGAAATAATTTCGCACTGCTAAGCTCCACTTTGAGATTAATGTCTCCATTTTTTTTTTTGGGGTTATTATCGCTTTTAGCAGTGGAGTAGCTGGAAGTGGGTTTAAACTGGTTTATCAAATCAAGTCATTGCATGAAAACGAATTGTCAGCATTGACAATGATGATAAGCCCTCATTTGTATAGCTAACCCCTACTCCCTTCCTCCCCCCCGCCTAAACTCCCACTAAGAAATCGTTGGGATGATAACACTTGACAGCAACTATTTCTAATAATTGGCAATTGTAGTCATGGCAGAAATTTCTTGGATGTTTGCTTCAGAGATTTGGAGAAAACTGAAGAATTAATGTGTAGGAACTAGGAACAATCCATCTCAGTGTCAGTCAGAATTGGGCTTTTGTTTTCTGATTTCAATTTGAAAAACCTATTGTGTATATCTGTCAAGTTTGCTGGAAATTTTGTAATTTTTTTAATTAGGTGAAATGCTGAATCATACAGATAGATTTCAGGTTCAACCGCTTTTTAACTTTAGCTCGCACAATGCGACACATGAAGTTTTTCCTGATATTTTTGCGATGTTTCTGGCAGTATATACTCTGAGCTAAGTAATTCTGCAAAGGAACACAACCCGCAGCCTGCAGTAGAACAGTTTTTGAGTCTTCATACAAGCCTAAATGGTGCTCGCTTAGTTGCTGACTCCCTATCAAAAACCATTCCTGACGGTTCATCTGCAGATTATGAAAAGAACACAATGGAAGAAGCACTAAAAGTAACATTAGACAGGCAAAAGCATGCAGCTTCCTGGGTTCAGGCTGCCTTAGCTACCAATTTATCATCCTTTGCAGTCTTTACCAGAGAACCTCAATCATCCAAGCTTCCAGCTTCGAGTAATGGTCAGCATCAAAAGACTATCCTGGGAAGTCAACCCATGTTAGTTCTAGAAAATGGCCGTGAAGATGCTTCTTCAAAACCACAGGTAAAAACCCGTTCAGCAGTCAATTCTAAACATGCCTCGCAAGGAACTCCCCGTCGAACAAGTGACGGGTTAGCAAATGGACAAAAGCAGCCGCCTCAACCGCCTCAACCTTGGGTTAAGGGAAGTGGGCTTGACGAAGCGGTAAATTTAGCCGAAATGCTACAATCACGGTCCAGAGACTGGTTTTTGGGATTTGTTGAGAAATTCTTGGATACTGAAGGGGAGACAACTCTGTCAGATAATGGCCAAATAGCCGGCATGTTATCTCAGCTAAAGAGTGTAAATGATTGGCTAGATGAGATAGGGTCGAACAAGATTGAGGGAGAATCATGCCAGATATCAGCAGAGACAATTGACCGGTTGAGGAAGAAGATTTATGAATATCTTCTAACACACGTTGAATCTGCCGCGGCCGCGCTAAGTGGTGGATCACAATCATCACCTCGGATCCAAGCAACAGAGACTAAATCGAAAAGGTAAAAAATAGGTAGATGCCTTAGCTGAAGGACGGATTGTTAGGTTGAGGAGGCGTGGCTACCTTGCTCACCGAAGTTGAGCTGGTCCCCCTCGCTGCGCCCTGCCCCAAAAAGAAATTTTTTTCTTCTTCTCTTTTTGTACATAAATCCTACATTTGTTTGAGGTATAGGTGGAGTGGTAAATTATTTATCAGAGGAAGTAGCTACTGTGAACTGCGAATAAGGTTACCCCATTTGTCTGAGAATTGTTCAGGCTATACGAACGAAAATATAAGCAAAACTGATCTTTCTCGGGTTATGGTGTCTGCCCAGCCCAGTTAAAGGGTTAACATAACAGGAAACAATATGATGTAACTCAGGAAGAGGGATATAGGCTGTGTCGTCCCGTATTAAAATGCGAATGCGTTCATTTAGGCATCCAGCGTACGGAGATGAAAGGAGCTCAAGTTTTTCCGTCAAGTCGGAAAAGAGGCGTGAGGTGAATTTGATGCCGGCTCTGTGGTGCGCATCCAACCCAGAAAGAGATTCTTGTGGCTTAATTTCCGCCGAATCGCTTCACTTGTAGCGCCCACTATGAACGCGGGAAATAGAACTTGATCCAATAACAAGGTTTTCATCCAATGGCTATGTCCGGTTGTTGCTTAGATTGAGGCTGCCTGCTTTGTCGGGTTTCAAATCGCATTTTTTGAATGCGATTGGGCGGTAAATGAAGCGGTGATAGACGACCCAAAGAAAAGGGGTGAATGTCCGAAAACTGGGAGAGTCATCGGCGGTGGGAGTAGCCCGAAGAAATAATCATAATCCAAGCAGCAAAAAAATGAAGGTACAGCACAAGGTCATAGACTGGAGACTGGCGAGGAACGATGGTGTTACTTGTTACACAGAACAAAGCCAAGATTGAAGATAAATAAAAGGTGTTACGACATGTGGAGTGGTCGTTTGTTGTTGGGGCGAGCCACAGATTCATTCGTGAAATAACAGTAACCTTAGCTACAGTGATATACCTCAACATTTCTCCTCCTCAAGGGTCGCCGTCCCGTCCCTCCCTGCCATCTTCCTCCACGTAACACGCCCTCCCTCCTTTAAATGTCTCTCCATAATTCTACTCATTTTCCAAAACATGTTTTCTCTCTGTTCATTTTTATAGTCTTTTCCCCGTTTGAGGCGCCAGACACTGGACAGCTTCTGTCCTATTCCTATGACTGTATAATAACAATTTATCCGGAGTATTTCCACATCAAACCGCATCGTAATATGGTTGAATTTCACCGATCCAACCAATTTTAACTCCAGCACACTTTAAAGGGCAAATGATGAAAGATTATAATTTGATCCAATCAACATGAGCATCGTGATATCAAAGTTTACCTGTTATGATGGCTAAATTTTACTCATTGATTTACCTCTTTGTAATTATAATTACTGTTATTTCTAAAAAAAATCTTTTATTTTGATAAATAATCCCGACATAAGATATCATAACATTGCAAAATGCACAAAATACTCCTATTTCTTATTCATGAGACCTGATATGAGCAAAAACTTCGATAAGTAAAAAAAAAAATCAAGTGAATTGGATCCAAATTAATTCTTATCTTTGTGTGTAGATGATATATAAAATGTACCTATCAGCATTCTCCCAACATTGTTCTTTACTCCTTTTCATGCGGACAGACATTATCCTTTAATCGCCATGGTCATTTTTTTACCCCTTAAAAATCTATAAAGAATAAATAAATGATAACTACCGGATCGAGTCATGCAAAGAAGCATAATCTTCCTTTCCTTTTTATTTTTCCATTGTCTGACACTCAAAACTAAAATGGGAACATATTTAAAAATTGATGGAAAGTATAGGGTTTAATATATTAATCTTTCTTAATATTATTAATATTTGCTATTATAAGTTGCGCCCACTGGTTGCACTAGGGAAACAATTACATGCTTTTTCAAAATTCTTATTTCCAGCTATATTCGCTCAACCTAATTAACGAATGTCAGTATCCAAATGTCGTTGACTTATGCGCATTTCAATTTTTTAAATTGTATAATTTTACTCATTAATTTTAAAAAGGGGATTGAAATTATTTAGCTTGAAAAGCTAGGTATATAACTGTATACTTACATGATTAATTATGTAAATTCACCCCTAGCTAACGATATTTCATACGTTAAATTTCTGATTTGTCGATGCGGCGGGAAGAATAATACACGTGGGAAGCACGCATACCGTTTAATTAAAATGAAAATATTAAAAAAATTGGCGCTGGACAGGAAAGCGATTTACTTATATTTTGATGAATGAATTGTGAGGGGAAAAAGCGTGGAGGAGGGAGACGGTGGGAACAGGCTTTTCAAGGGAACAGTAGAGAGCGGCTAGCCTACCAACTGCATCGGTGCCAACTCACATCCCACGTTCCTTCTTTTTAATTTCTCTTTGCTTTTCCTCAAGCCATGATGCCCCGGATCCTCCCTAAGGCCTCCTCTGCCATGGCCACCTTCCCTTGCTCTAGGGTTTGTTATTCTCTTTTTCTCTCTTACCTGAATTCTTCACTCATCCTTCTCTAATTCTTCTACTCTTGCCTGAAATTCGATTGCATTTCTGGGTCATGCTGATTTCCCTTCAATTTGGGACGCAACTTGCACACAGAATGGCTGTTTTCCTCGATCCTAACACTGGATGCCTTACGTCCATATTTGCCTACCTTTTTTTTTTTTTTTTTTTAACTTTTGTAGCTTCCATTTTCTCCTGTCATTGTTGGCTGTTGTTTTACTTCCGTGCCTGCAATCATGGAAGCATATTTTTATATTCCTCGTTCCTCCTCGAACTCTTTGAGGAATTGGCCTGTGTGTTTTGCTCGGGACTCATGTGATAACCTGTATTTTTCATTTCTTCATTTAATAACATTTCTCCTGCTTCTTATTTTTTCAAAGCCTTTCTGCACCCATGGTGAAATGTGGACATTGAACTTGTAACGGAGGCTAATCGTGTACTAATTAGCGTGCGTGCGTGCGTGTGTCCCCCCCCCCCCCCAATCTCCCTGTCCATAGCTTGCTATGTTGTTATATGGTAATAGCCTGCTGATGCTTTATTCTGCGCTAGGAGATTGTTATTCAGTTCGTTTCACGGTAATTGGATTTGGATATCTCTGTCTTGTAGGTGAGAAGTGGGTTTTGCGTGTGGCCGGATGTGAGGCAACTCTGCTTCAGAAAAAGTCTTCTATATGGTTTTATGCGACTCTTTTCTACACCATTGAAGACATTACGTGGAGCTAGTCGATCACTGAGAGTTAATCAATTCTGCAGCGTAGTGAATATGTCTTCCTCATTGCAAATTGAATTGGTGAGCAATTATTCCTTGTTTAGATTGTCAAAACTTTCTTTGAAATATTCTATCATCGGAGCTATGAGATTTTTGAATCAATTTGCTGACAGAGTCAACGTAACATTTGTGGCCTTATTTCACCATTATTTTCAAATATAATTTTCAGGTGCCGTGCCTCCGGGACAATTACGCATATCTGTTACATGATGTAGATACGGGGACGGTGGGCGTTGTTGATCCTTCTGAAGCTGTGCCTGTTATTGATGCTTTGACCAAGAAAAATCGTAATTTGACATACATACTGAACACTCACCATCATCATGACCACACCGGTGGGAATGTAGAGTTGAAAGCAAGGTACGGAGCGAAGGTATGGTGTTTTTATGTTGTTGCAAAGCTTTATTCATTTTGTAATTCTAATTAGCTTTTAAATGTTTTACTGTCAAGATGAACATCATCTAATAAAAATATCATTGATTTGCGTCTGAAGTCCAATTTCCCATGCAAAGAAAAGCTTTATTCATTTTTTAATTCTAATTAGCTTTTAAATGTTTTACTGTCAAGATGAACATCATCTAATAAAAATATCATTGATTTGCGTCTGAAGTCCAATTTCCCATGCAAAGAACACATTTGAAGTTAGAATTTTGCTTTGCTCTGTTTGTCTTATTGCTGCTTTTGTTTATGGAAGAGTTTTCCTTTCTCACTTTCCCATCCCCAACTTTTTTCTCCCCTCATCCCCTTACCCTCTACGGTGGAGGCTGCTCAAAAATAAATTCCCTTGCTACCTTGTCCAGCTCTACACCACCATGGATTTAGACATTTCTGTCCACATGATAAATGATAATCATAAAAGTACATTGTTGTAAGTTTGCCCGTACCAGTCATTCACATAGTAGAAGCTTTTATGGCTGATTAAGCATTGGAATTGCTGAATTCTCTTGTTAGCGTTAATTTTTTAATATTGTAAGATGTGATTGAGTTTGAGTTTATCTTTTCTGTATTATGCCTATTTAATTCAAACTTAAGATTTGTTGAAACATTGCTATGGGTATTTCTCCCCCCTCTTGATGCATACTCTTCCCTTGTTGCATTTTAGGTGATTGGTGCAGGAGTAGACAAGGAAAGGATTCCTGGTATTGACATTTATTTGAATGATGGAGATATGTGGATGTTTGCAGGCCACGAGGTGCTTATAATGGAGACACCTGGTCATACTCGAGGTCACATTCGTTGCCTATTTGCATTAGCAAGTTTTCTTTAAGGTTGATCTGTTAGTTTTAACTCAATCAGCTCATGCAAATCAGCTTAATTGGTGCTTTTCTGGCTTTTTTAGTTTACGGCTTTTGGAATTGAATGGCATCATCTAGACGTCAAGCATTGTGTTGTCAGTCATGAATTCAATGATATCTAGCGTATTTCTTCCATCAAATGGTGTTGTCTAATTGACCTTGAGTTTACTGATTAACAACTATATAGTTGAGTACAAAGGTTATTCCAAAGCTGTAATAATGATTTTGAGCAATGCAACTATAGCTATTTAAAGCAAAGTTTTTGATGCCACTATCTTACTTCAGTTTGAAACTTCTTAACCCAATGCGGTCATAGCTTTTCTAATGACTCTCAACTTAGTGCTTCAAGTCACGCAAGTTCTTCATAATTAAACAATTTCTTAAATTATTTACTTTCACAGAATCCTGGGTATTAGCTTCCTTTGAATTGGCTGGACTTCACTCCAGTATTTATGGTTTGGGTGGTGTCTTTTAATGAAGGCGTCTGATTTATCGCTTAGCGTAATGTTAGGCTATTTCTTCAGCAGGCCTAAATGTCATTCCCTTTGTATTATCTTGTTTCTTCAATGCCCTGATCTCCATTTTATAAATCTGTCATATTTTTATACTGAATGCAGGTCACATCAGCTTCTATTTTCCTGGATCTGGAGCAATTTTTACTGGGGACACTTTTTTCAGCTTATCATGCGGCAAGCTCTTTGAAGGAACCCCTGAGCAGGTCGATGTGAATTGCATTTGTTTTTCCATCTTTTGATGTTTGAGAAATATATGTTAAGCTATAAGTGATTAAGTGGCTTTATCGTTGAATACATCTTTATTGGGTGTGTTTGTTCTTTTCCCCCTTGGCCAAAAGTCCTTTGTCATGCCTGCTAAGGCCTTAATTACTTGAATCATAGTTATGTAAATGGCAGATAAAGACTTTATTATCCTGTGATTAGAACATTAAGACAATAATTCATAATTTTTTATTACAAAAATGTATAACATATGTTGAAGTAATTGTTTAAGGTTTTATTTAATATGATATCAGAGCTGCTTTCCTGTTATCCTTACATTTGTCGTTCTTAAGTTGTAGATATAGAAACTGAGTCTGTAGTCAGTATAGGAACATATGCAATGAACCCATAAATAATCTGTTTTTATTTTCTGTTCTGTGATTTTCTGGAGGTACTGTGGTGTTGTTTATTTTGGAGTGATTATACTGATTTTTCATATTTTCAATGTTGAACATGTATTTTTGAGCATGTATGACTTGGAAATTTAACATGCTTTGTTAGATATGTTGTTGCTGTCTGAAGTTGTTTGGTCATAAACAGAAGTTTTGGCTTTGTAGTGGTGTCAAAGTCAGGTGCTTGATAAGCTTGTAATGTTGATTTTCATTTTCAATTGTGGAGGATTTTAACTTTCATTATCTATGCCACAGATGCTCTCTTCTCTAAGAAAGATCATGTCATTGCCAGACGATACAAGTATATACTGTGGTCATGAATACACACTGGTTGGTTACTTTAATTATTTTCCCCAGTCTTCCCTGTTTAACTTTTTAGTCTCAAGCATTATGACCTTGAACTTTTGAATTTTCAGAGTAATTCAAAGTTTGCGCTATCTATAGAACCATCAAACAAGGAACTTCATTCCTATGCTGCCCATGTAGCCCATCTTCGAAGTAAGGGCTTGCCCACGGTAATTTTCAAAGCTTTGCTTCTTTAACGTTGAAGAGTCCTTTCCTCACCCCCTTCCTCCCGGTTCCCCCTTCTCTATTTGGAAAATTAATAATAATAATTTGAAATTCTTGGTGTAAGGTTTAATGGTTAAGGAATAATGAACAAGACAAGTGAAATCAATCATTGGTTAACCCACGAACAGGAAGCCCTGAATTGTCCTCCCTTATCTTTGGCCTTTACTTGAAACTTAATTTTGGGGGAGGCTTAATTATGATGAGCTTTACAAGTAAAATCTATCAGTTTTTTTTTTTCCGCCTGCAAAGTTGAGTTGATGAAAAGCTGACCTTGGTATACGTTTAAACAAAAGGGAAAAAAAAAATTAAAAAGGAAAAAGCTAGCCATACATGAAGCTTGATATTCTGCGTTCCCCCGACCTTTTGGAGCTTTAAGAGTGTTTGTTAGACTTTGAAAACGTCACCATCCTTAGTGCAGAATTACAGATACAGTGTAGTTGGTTCAAGTCATGTTCCTGGGTTTAGCAGAGGCCCTATGCATCTGTTGGTTCAAGGTCCTTGTAGGTTTTTCCATTCTTAAGTTAGTAGATGATCAAGAAAGTAAAGAGGGTATGTTAACGAGTTCTTTGTGGATATGTTGCATTGTTTCCGCATATTTGGTTTACTTTTTTTCTTTTTCCCTAATGAAAAATTTAATAAAGAACCGTTTACCAGATCCCAACTACCCTGAAGATGGAAAAGGCCTGCAATCCATTCCTTCGTACGATGAGCACGGAAATTCGGCGGTCTTTAAACATTGCAGTCACAGCAGATGATGCACACGCCTTAGGTGTCATCCGCCAAGCAAAAGATAATTTTTAGGCCTTTTTCAGCTTGAAATTATAAAATTCTGGTTCTATATATACTTAATCTGTATAGATTAGGATGATGAATCCTTCTGCAATAATAGTTTCTTGATGCCATCTCTTTGTAGAAATTTCAGATGCTTAATTTGAGTCCAAATGAGAGTGATGTTACTAAATTATGTTTTGGTCTGTTGGCGTGAGGGGCACCAGTGATTTGCTGGTTGAAGTCCACGAGAATGATCTGTATGTGCTACTATTGTATCATATTTGGTGGCAGAGAATGTTGCCTTTCTAATTTCTATTCGTCACCTGGGGTGGCACGCACAAAAGATAGAGTGGTAAAAAAACTGATTTAAATGTTGAAAAACTACTGTTTATTTTTTTCTTATATAAATGTATTACTGTTTAGCAAGGAATAGGAAGAGTTTAGTGGCGCAAAACGGTGGGCATTCCACAGAGAAGTAGCGGGAGTAGCTAGAGATGTTGCTACGTAGTTGGGAATTTTTCTTCACTCTTCAGAACTCGAGCCCCACTGGCCCGGCGGCTAGTCTATCATCTTTCCTCACTAACCCTTCATTACAGGGCGCAAGCTCCTTTCATCAGGAAGAGGGCCTCTGGCTCCATTAGCTGGTCGATTCGCCTCCCTGCTCCCATCATGACTTGGGTAGGTGCGTGTGGGTTCGCAGAAAACCAACTGTGTGTTGCCAGCTTTCTGTGTGCGTGGAGTGGGAATCGAAATAAAGAGAATTGCAGACATTGGGTTCATCGTTCGTGTGAGTTGTTTCGTGTTCTGAATTTATATTTGAAATGAGTTATAAATAATTTTTTAATCTTGATTTATAAAAATATAAAATAGGTATAAGAAAAAAAATTATCTTAATTTATATAAAACATGTTTATAAATTATTTTAATTGTGACGACAAATGGGCCTGCAATCGCCCATAAGAATTCTTGAATTATTAAAATTAAATGGAAGCCTCGTCAAGCTCCCCTTTTTTTTTTCCCTTGATTTTTAGCCCAACATTGTACCATCTCTCCCTTATCCCTTTGGACCTTCACTTCCGAATTAGGTTTAATTTTAAATAAGGGTTAATATAATTTTTATTTTGATTTCTTAAATTTGTTTTTATTTTAATTTTGATTCTCAAATTTAAAATTATAAGTTCTAATCTTTCTAAAAGTAAATAGTCTAAGTTTTTATTAGATAATAATAACTAATATTTTAAATAAAAAATTTGAGAGATTAAATATAATTTAAAATTTATAGATCAAAATCAAAATTAGAATAAATTTAAAATACCGAGTTTATGTTAATTCTTTAAATAAATGGATAAAATGTGGGGGACAATACACAATTCCCGGATATTTAGTTTTGCAATTCTATTCCTTCCGACACACTCCATTGCTCCTTTACCTCTTTGCCTTCAATCTCTTCGCTCCCAAGCTTCTCTTTCATCTCTTATCACGGATCTCATTTTCTTTGTTCCAAAACCCTCCCCCTCCCCCCCTCGATCGCCATTTTCTCTTCTCCTTTTCTATTTCATTTCGCTTTCTTTGAAAACCTCCCCATTTTATTGCCTTTTGCAATTCCCTGTCCGATCTGTTCGATCAAATCTCCCAGATTTGAATTCCATTTCCGAATAGAGGGCGAAAAAGAAAAAGGTTTCGGGGCGCATATATTTATATACATGTACCGCTCGCAGGCAATAACCCAGAGCTCGCCGTGTTGTATGGGTTCTAGGGTTTTGGTTTCGTTGACTTCTGAACGCGGAATCTGAGTTTGCGCGTCGTGTCTTTCGAACGCGTTTTCTGCGTCGATCTTCCAATTCTGAGTACTGCGATCTACGCAAACGCAACTCTGAGGTTGGTTGTTTTGCTTCCTGTGGATGCTTTGTCTTACCGGTGATAGCTTCTAGGGTTCCAGCTTCAGGCTTCAAGGTGAGAGTTTCAGTTCCTGGAGACGTATCTTTGAATTCTGAGGTGCTTATAGATAAAATCCTCTGTGATTTTCCTCTTCTGTTGGAATTTTCTTTTGATGAAAATTTGGTCGTCGGAGTGATTAAATATGTTTTTTAACCTGCAGCCTCTAAGGATTTTCTTTCGCTTTCGAGCAATTGGAGTTGGGGATTTTCCATGGATAATGATAAATCCTCTATTTACGGTGGAGGTCTTCCGCCTTCGGGACGTTATTCAGGCTTCTCACCTCCGGGAAGCTCTTTCAACGTGAAACCAGAAGCATCCTCATCATCGTCATCTTTTCCGCCGCTGGTACCCGGTACCAGCTCGGACTCTAGTGGCTTCAGTCATGATATTAGCAGGATGCCTGATAATCCTCCTAGAAACAGGGGTCATAGACGGGCCCATTCTGAGATTCTCACCCTGCCGGATGATCTAAGCTTTGACAGTGACCTTGGTGTAGTTGGAGGTGCTGATGGGCCTTCCTTTTCTGATGAGACTGAGGAAGACTTACTATCGATGTACCTTGATATGGATAAATTTAACTCTTCATCTGCGACATCTGCATTTCAAGTGGGTGAAGCTGCTGCATCAGTTCCAGCGCCAAAATTGGAACCAACAGCAGGAATTGTGGCCTCTCCTGTAGAGAATGCTGGTATTGATGCTAATGAAAGGCCCAGAGTTAGGCACCAACACAGCCAGTCCATGGATGGGTCGACATCCATTAAACCCGAGATCTTAGTATCAGGTTCTGAAGAAGGTTCTGCAGCTGATTCCAAAAAAGCAATGTCAGCTGCCAAGCTTGCGGAACTTGCCTTAGTTGACCCAAAGCGTGCAAAAAGGTATTGTTATTATTTTTTTTGGTTAAAAGTCTTGTTTTGCCAATTTAGCTTGCTTTGGGGGCCTGATGCGGGTTTTGTATTATAGTACATCTGAGTGTATTTTCAATATAATTATGTAAACATCCCTCCGCTCTATTGTGCAGCGGTGTGCCTTCCCTTTATTTGTGCTGCCCTTTAATCTTGTTTTATGCTTTATTTGGAAGATGAGGTAATTTTAAAGACATCTATTAGTTTTCTTGGTTTTTTTAGGTGATAAGTTTTCTTGGTTTTGATGAAGTAGGTAATTCTATCTTATAAAAAGAATGAGTAGTGGCCACTCTCCCGAAAAAATAAGTAGTCATTGGTACTTTGAGCAACAGGACAAGTGTTCTATAACAATTTACCGTTACCTAATAGAACCTCAGTTTTGCTTCAGTTACATGGGAATAACATACGCCATTACCATTGTGGTTTACATTGTTCTGGAATTTAGTGAGATCCAATAAATCTTCCTGGGAGTTCTGTTGACATTGTGGTGTTGGAGACATGTAAAATAAGGTAGGTAAAATAAGGTAGGTTGATAGGATAGAACAAGAAAAAGAGAAGAATAGAAGAGAGCTCAGGAAAGATTAGGAGTAGATATGAGAAGATAAGAACCAGAGAGAAAAGAGATGAACAGGAGAGAATACGAGAGAAGGCAGAAAGCATATCTGAATAGTGCCTTATTACTCCTGGGTAATCAAATCTGTACAGTAGGATATCCTTCCATATCTATTTATAGGCGTGGGTGGAAGTATGAAAGTGTCCGACAACTAATGCTACTAACAAAAGTTCTTAACAACCTATCTAACGGCTAGTGGCCGTTACTTACCATGACATTTAAAATTAATTATAATAATACATCATAGGTGTACTGCCTTTTTTGTTGCGCTGGATACCATGACTAAAATTGGCAAATGTGCAACAGGATATGGGCAAACAGGCAGTCTGCTGCGAGGTCAAAAGAGAGGAAGATGCGCTATATTGCTGAGCTTGAAAGGAAGGTGCAGACCCTTCAAACGGAAGCAACATCTTTGTCTGCACAATTAACTCTCCTGCAGGTATTTCCTTAGTGGATGATCTGCATCTTGTGGGAGTGAATGCCCCCAGTTTGACTGCTACCAAGTCTTCCTGTTATTTAGATGTTGGCCTTTTTGAGTAGGGTGGTTGGCTATTGCCATGTTTTCTTTTTGATTTAAAAGCTGATAGGAGAATGTTAATCAAATTTGTTTCCATTTTTTCTCTCTCTTTCTATTGAGCAGAGAGATACAAATGGGCTGAATGCTGAGAACAGTGAGCTGAAGCTCAGGTTGCAGACTATGGAACAGCAAGTTCACTTGCAAGATGGTAAGCACATGCATACATGTTTCAAAGGCGTATGGCCTACACGTTTGCATTGGTTATAAAAAGTGTTGTTAACTGACTCCTTATGCAGTCGAGCCAGTCGCTTTATCCTTCTGATAATTTCCTTTGGATTTTATTTATTATAATTTTCAAGTACGGTAGTGAAATGCATGAAAACTAAAATTTGGATTTACGTTTAGGTCATTGATTGCAAAAAATGGATCAACCGTTCCAGATTTAAGACATAGACAGTTCATCCCGATCTTTGTCAGGTGGATGGACTATTATGAATACCCCAAGGGAGATTAGTAAACTAATTGATTATAATTGTTTGGCTGTAGCTTTAAATGACGCGTTGAAAGAGGAAATACAGCATTTGAAACTAGTGACGGGGCAGGCTATGATGAATGGTGGACCTGTGATGAACTTTGCTCCTTTTGGAGGAGGGCAGCAATTTTATCCCAACAATCACGCCATGCACACTCTCTTGGCAACACAACAGTTTCAACAACTCCAGATTCAGTCTCAGAAGCAGCAGCAGCTTCAGCAACATCAGCTGCATCAGCTTCAGCAGCAACAAACGGGGGACTTAAAAATGAGAACAACTACTCGTTCTCCAAGCCCCAAAGATCGAAATTCACCGGCAGCCAAGGATTGTTGAGGAATTCCCAATCACTCCCTTAGTTTGTATTTGCCTCATACCTGGAGGCTGATTAGGCTATAGCCATGTTATATTGATTTATTCCTAGCAGCTCTGCTTATTGTCTGTCGTAGAGTATTACATTGATTTGTTTGCACTTTTACCATGTAAGATCTATAAGGTTGACTCGTGTCCGCTAAACCTTGTGGTTCTTTCGGTTGCCTTGATGGCTCTTTTGATATGGTAGGCGGTTGTTTATATTTTCTGATCAACGAAATGGCTGACTTCATTTTCCTGGGGCCCAGGGAACCAGAATTTTCGATAGATCTCGAAAATGACGGTGGTATTATGCTGCTGTGGGTTTTTTTTTTTTTGGCGTGGGGGAGGAGTACTTTGCTAACCGTGGGGTCTTGAGACTTTGAAAGTCAAATGTTTTACTCAGATCAATGTGTTATCCAATCATTTCTTCAAATGGTGAGCTTTTACCATTTATATCTACTTGAGCTGGTAGTAGGATGTCGCTTTGGTGCCAGGATTTATCATATTAAGCAATACATTACAATTTTTATAGCGGACTTGCATGCATTTGCATTTATAACTGAACATGAGGTTTTGTTCGTTGGAACCTGTCTTCGAAGCAGTGGGCATACTTTCAAAGGGAAGTAATTTAGAATCAAGTGTCACTACACATTAATCTGGAAGATATTATACCCCAGGGACACGTCCATCTTCCAACCCTATTTTCAGGGACACTGTACGGGTTATCTCTGTCTGTATCTACATGATTGAGTAGCCCGGGCCCCCGCCGCCTTCAGGCACCGTCCACTCTACATTTTGTTTTGGATCTTTAATATCACATGCCTGCGTGCGGAAAAAACAATTAAACCCTATAACATAAAGAATTCAATTCCTCTTTAACGGACATTGTTATTCCAAGATGAAACAGGAGTGATATCAACAAGTGTCCCCAAGATACAAAAATCATTTTTTTGGGCGCCAACGACTTTTGGCCCTCCCTTCATCCTTCGTAATGTGCAGTTTAGTTTGGCATCAGTAACTAGAGCAACTATGTTTGTAATCTCTTGAACTATCGACGTGTTCACAGGAGCGTCCGGCACAAATTAAACTACAATCCTACAAATTGATCTGGGATGCTTACCTTGCAATGTAAGCAATTTTGAGCATTTATCTGCAATTTTGGCTGATTCTGCTCATCCGGGACATACCTGTATTTCAGACACATACAGATCAAGTGAAAATCCAAAACCTGAAAGTCCTTCAGAATCAATCAGCTGTAAAAAGACATTACTCATATACTCGTGCAGGACAATATCGCGACTCAGGACCAGCATACACTGGTAAATTTATAAGCTCAGGGATCTTTGGATCTCTCAACCGAAGGTGAGGAGGTTGATCATGTTCATGATTTGTATTGCTCCTACAATCAAAAACAATAAAAGCAAGGTTCAAAAAGCTGCAAATGATGTATTCGGTGACAATGTCCACCATTAGTTTTTGTAAACACCAAAAACATTAACATCAAGAAAGGAGGGGGTCTGGGAACCTGGGACTCCGTTACACGGTATGAAAGCCGCAAAGCCTTCCCCACTTTGCATTCACAATACTTGATGGCTATATGCGTTTATCCTCTAAATTAAATTGCGACGCATTCCTTTAATTTATGTTGTCCTACTGCTTCTTCACGAGAGAGACTTTTTCCAGCCTTAATTTTAGGTGGAACTGTGGAAGGAGGTTGACCCTCTAACAATCGCATAGTTCCTATAAGCTCTCACTTTCTTATCCTTTTGCAAAATGGGTTTGAAGAAGAAAAAGACAACCTTAGATAGGATTATTCGGGAAAAGGCAACGCTTTGGTCTTTAGACTTTGCCTACAACCTTAAAATATCAGGAGATTTGGGAAAAGCCAATGTACTCCTCCGGTCCTTATTATAAGACCCAATTTGACTTTTTATTTGGTCCTAATTATAAGACCCAATCCATTTTGTTTCTTATATTTATGCATTTTTTTCCAAGATAATCCTTCTAATAATGATAGTTTTAGCCAATATACTTAATTAGCAAGGATATTTTAGGAATGACAACACTTATTTATTATAAATAACTAACTTAACTTACTTCCTTAATCTCCTCAAATAAGTCAATTGGGTCTTATAATTAGGACCGGAGGAGTATTTACCTTCAAAAGCAGGAGTTTTATCTTTGATTAAGCAATAAAGGAGATTATTGGTATTTTAATTAGCTAGTAAAAAATCATGATAGGACCTCTGCCATTTCTCCACCAGCACACGCAAATTACTGCATGCCTATGAGATGAATTATTCTATTAGTAAGTGTTAGGTTGCATCACATCATTTTTCACCATATCATTGATAACTGTGCTGAAATAAATGGCAATAGGGTGGCGAAGAAGTTATAAGCAAGTAATGGTGAAGAAAAATAATTGACTTTTACATATTGGTGGCTCAGCTTTCGTCCTTTTTATACCCTTCTTAACCTCCTCTTTTTTTAATCCAGTTTCAGCTTAAACATTCCTGCTAGTTATGTGAGTTTGGTGACCCCCAACTCTTTACATACTTAACGGCACAACTTCCCTCTCATCACCGTCACCTAGTTTTCTTCGTATAACCACTCATCAATCGGTTCAGCACTAAGCAATAAAGAAGAATTAATGATCTCAAACCTGTGCAATGAGGTAGGTACATCAAATGAGAAAACGCCATCCGGCTTTGGGTAAGGAATAGGAGAATATAACTTTGCAACCTGAAAAAAATGTCAAGGGTCATAACTTAAATTATCACATCCCTTCAGTCTGTTATTAATAGGTACTACTCGCAAAATCTCAATCAGAGTTAGTTGTTTTTATGAAATTATAGTGCTTCTGTCATGCCGAAATTGAATTACTAAGAGGCTCCAGAAAAGATCTTTCTAACACAGTTCATCCGCAACAAAACACAACTTGCTTTGGCAATAGGGAAATTCCACAAATTAAGAAAGACACGTTCTATTTGATTTGTCAACGACCATGTCTCTCTCATGTCATTTGCTACAGTGCCCAAACTTGTACAACAACAAAATCCTTATCCCACTAAATAAAATCGGCTAAATAGATCACATGATGCTGATAAGCCATTAACTAAGAGATCTTGTTTAATGACTTCTCCTTCTTGGTCTCCCTCTACCCCCCCTTCTTTAAGTGCCCATGATTTGTACAATAACATTTTCTTAGTTGAAAAAGAAACATTTATTAGATAAAAAGAAAGAACATAAAAAGGAACAAGAATTTCTTCTGAATATAAATTAAAAGGCTGGAAAAAGAAGTTCGTATTAAGCATTAAGCTTCTCAATCCCTAACATAACTGTCAGTCACTAAAAAACCATGGCAAAGCACCACAAGACAGAAACAACACCCTACCCCATATTAAGTGTAATGGAGAAAGGAAACCCTTGCAAATACAGACATTTCATTATAACAAAGTTCAGCAAAGCATGTATACAATAACAAGTCTTATCCCACTAAGAGAGGTCAGCTACATGGATAACAAGTTATTATTGTGCTTTATTGACAATCAGCTCTTCTAATATACCATTACCATAAGCAAAGCATATATATCAAAAGGGGAAAAAAAATCGCTTAAACTGCAAGCTGCTACAAAATCTCCAAAACCTTTAAAGAAAATGGTTTTCAGGGCACACCTAACCATCAATGAGGATAAAATAAATTGCATCTTCATAGTCATTTCCCCATGAAAGAAAATTTTTATAAATACACACGTTACATAAACTTTAAGCAGTTTTCTTACATGTGTAGCTTCATGATCAGGTTCACCATGCTTCAAGGTAATTGGGTGCCTCCCCTTGAGTATGTAACTGCAGGGCACAGGGGTAAGCTAAGTTTGAGTATTGAAAAGGGAAGTACACAGAGACGAACGCAGGTTATCCAAGTGAAGGCAAAATAAGAGAAGTTATATCTTACTGTTCCAAAGCACTTATGGCAAGTCCTGGAATAAGTCCATAATCAAAGGCCTACAATGAAAAAATAGCCATTTAAATTGAAGATCTCAAACAGACAAACAAGCTTCGGAAAAAAATTCAAGGTTAAGTTTCAAATGGGAAGAGAGGTAGAGATAACAGAAAATAAGCCAATGGTTTGCTTCACTAACGGGTCGATAGTTCCTAGCTCTTAATAGTTCTTCCCAAACCCATGATTTCCTCAAAGCATCCCAGTATTCGTCCATTTCCAGACCTTCATTAAGCACACTGAATATAGCTTCAGCTGCAAGCATTCCTTCAAAAGAAGTATCCGATTTATGAGACTACACACGTTAACACCATAAATCCTCATAGCCCAATGTTAGCTTGAAACATTGACACTTATTGAATTTTATGCTATATGTTTTAGGGATAAATCATAAAGGCAATACACAGACAATAACAAATAACAATTTAGATGGACTATATAAATATTGTTATCTGAAACTCCTTTGATCAAAGCCATCAATTTAAAAGACCACTCAATTTAGCCAAAAAAAAAAAGTATTCAGTGAAAAGGAAAAAAAATAAGCCATCAGAAGTATGGGCAAGCTATTACCTGATTTCATAGCTGTATGAGTTCCTTTTATCTTGGGCACATTTAAGAAGCCAGCAGAACATCCAATAATTGCTCCTCCAGGGAATACTGGATAGGGGATAGACTGAAATTCAACTAGAATCATATTTGTATTTGTATTACAAAATAGGTTAAAGTAATTTAAACTCCCAGTAAGAGAACAAAAAGTTATTGCAGTTTTCCTTCTCTTGCTCATCATGGACGTGGATATAGAATATCTGGGAAATTAATAATCGAACATTGATCCTTCCAACCTTAGCCAACTACTGACTACCATCAAATTTTACGGCAGAGATCATTAAAGCAGTTGCTGTTTGGAACACATCTTGGCCAATACTTTGGATTCACAATTTATTAAGAAAACAAGAAATGTATTTTCCATATATCCACGAAAGAGTTGCAGCTAGCCCACCTGCAAACCACCCTCATTTAAAGTTCGAGCTCCATATTGGATGACTGTTCCACCTTCCAGAAATGTTTTGATTGCAGGGTGATGCTTAAGTTTCTGGTCGACGAGGGGAGAGAGAAAAGCATCAGGGATTCATAAAGTGCAACATCACTTAAAAGTTTCAACAAGAATCTATATTTATACAACAAACCAAGAAAACTAACAAAAGGTTAAATATATAAATATATATATATATATATATATAGGGTTAATTCAAACTTTAATCCCTCAAGTTTATCCTCATTTTGGTTTTGATTCCTCAAGTTTCAAAATATAGGTTTTGGTTCTTTAACTTTCTTTTCATTTATAACATTGATCCCTATAACCCAATAAAAACTTGGACCATTTTGCCCCTTTAGGGACCAAAACTTATAGTTTGAAACTTGAGGGACCAAAACCAAAATAAGGGCAGACTTGAGGGACCAAAGATTATATTAACCCATATATATATATAATAGTTACATTTTCCCAGCTAAGTGATGACTTTCTTATTTATATGTAGTATGTTCATACACATATATCTTGAAAAATTTCATCACCCATGCCATCAAAGGATGAAAAATTCACCTCAGAAGTGTCAAAATGGCTAACCAGGTTACATGAAATTGAGTTCTGTACATTATTTAGAAAAATATGTAACTAGCAAACTCAGACACCATGGAAATAAAGATGGCAAAAGACGTCATATTAGAAGGAAGGCCCAAATGTGCCAAGTCGTATACCATGAAATTCCAGATGTTTCTGCTTTCTGGAGCGGGAAAATGGTGGATAGAATGGTTCTTCCCATGAAACAGTTTTTGTAACATGTTATTTTCCTTTAATTTCCCAAGTATTCAAAAATTACGAAACAGGAACTAAATTGAGAAGCATATACCTGAAAATAGAAGTCTGAGAACTCCTCAAACTAATAAAATTATAATATGTATTTTACCTGGGATTCCTCATAAGGATTCATATAAGGTTGCTATTTTCCTTTATTTTCCCAAGTATTCAAAAACTACGAAGTAGGAAGTAAATTGAGTAACATATACTTGAATTGAAAATAGAAGCCTGAGAACTTCTCAAACAAATAAAATTAAATTATGTATCTTACCTGGAATTCCTCATAAGGATTCATATAAGGGTTCTGATAGTTCAAAGCAACCACAAGGCCTATAGATATCTGCCATAGTGAAGAAGATTGATATAGTTGAAATGAAAACAATACATCATTAGCAAAGTGAGATATGGCATTAGTTATTCCATTAGCAAAGGAAAATTTTGGAGTAACAAAACAATCCATATCATGTAGCTCGTGACCAACTCATCATATGTTAATTTCTGGTCAAAACAGGAAACCATGAAGGGAGGTAGACGACTCCACCAAGTTGAAACATGTTTTTTTTTTTTGGGGGGGGGGGGACAAAATCGTGCCATGGAATTTCAAGGAATACATTTAGCAGAAAACAATCAAGCAATACAATCCATAGTCTAAACATTAAAGATTCATGATGCCGTCAATTTTTGCATGTACAGGCAAAGCTAAATTAATATAAACTACTATTACCGTGATTACTAAAGAAAAAGACACCGCCTCAATCAATTCAATGCAAGTTCCGAGCTAATGAATTTCTTGTAGAGGTGCAAATGTCCACAATGTAGGAAGATTGTGAATCTATGATGGTTAAAAAAAAAAAACTTACTTGTCTATCATTCATGTGATACAGAAATGATCCCCCGTAAGTCTTATGATCCAAGGGCCAGCCCAGTGTGTGAAGTACTACCCCAGGCTGGTGCTTTTCTGCATCAATTTCCCAAACCTATTGTATAAAGTTATATAATGTAAACCCATGTGAGACAAATATTTAATCATGAAGGTTATTAGTTTTGTTACAAAAAGGCATAAAGATTTCCATATCATGGATATACTGAACAAAAGAACATTAACAAGAAAGATTCCACTTTTTTCACTAAAAATGAAAGTGAGAACAATATCATCATAAACGAATTGCTTCAAACAAAGGAAATTGCGAAGTAACCATACCTCTTTAATTCCCAAGGCATATGTCTGATGTTGTGCCCTGCTCTTCTCTCTCAGGCTGAACTTCTTTATAATTTTCTGTAGGGTACATTGGGAGTGGGATAAGAGATTTTGGTAGTAAAACATCAATTGACAAGGAAAACGAGAGTAATAATTGTTAAATTCAATTTTAAAACCTCTGATAATGATCCTCGGCATCCCTCAGCCAGAAGTGTTATGCGACCTGCATGATTGCTTCTTTATAAAATTTTTTTGGTCATCACATATTTATATAGTTAACAAAGTATCACAATTGGTCTAAAAAAAGCTCAAATAACTAAATTCACAGAAAACTCAAGAATTTAATCACAGGTCTCAATTTAAAAAAACAAAAAAAAAAGCTTGAAAATAAAGTGACTTGATGAAGGTTTAACTGTGTTTAGTAGTACATGTTATGACACTATATTCATGTATTTCATACCCATATTCTTAAACCAGAGGTTAGAAAAGAAAACCAATCACTGATTAAATCATACAGAAGCAATGTTCTTTTCTTTGGACCTGACAGATAAATGTTCACTAGGTCTCCTCTAACATATTACTACCACCGGTCCTTAATATAAGACCCTGTTTGACTTTTACTTTGGTCCTAAATATAAGACCCCAATCCACTTTGTCTCCATATTTATACATTTTTTTCAAAGTAACCCTTCTAATAATAAGAGTTCTAGTCAATATACTTGATTAGCAAGGATATTTTAGGAAAGACAACAACACCTATTTAAGATAAATAACTAACTCAACTTACTTCCTTAGTCTCCTCAAATTAGTTAACTGGCTCTTATAATTAGGACCGGAGGTAGTATGCCGTAGCAACAATGAAGGTAAACGCTTTCTCTATCAAGAACCAAACAAATCTTATGCTATGACAACATGCCTAAAAAAGTTCATTTCCCAATTCTCCAAAGTAGAGGTGAGAAAAGTTCACCAACACTTGAAAAACCAACTATTGGTCTAATCATGGTCAAGTTGATGGACTAGCTTCAGGGTTTAAACAAGGTGCAGCATGGAAGCTTATATGTCACTGCCACATACAGAAGATGAGACAAACATTCCCAAAAATCTGTGACAAAGCAATTAAAAACGCGTATAAGAGAAAGACGTGGGCTAAGAAGCAACCTTTAATCTCAACGCCACGCTGAAAATTTTCCTTCTTCGAACCATCTTTTGAAATTCCCATATCATTAGTTCCAATGCCAATAACTTTGTTGTTTGCATCAAATAATATCTGACCAAAACAAAAAAAAAATGAACAAAAAAAGGTTGGTGGTACTAGTAAAGTAAAACCGGAAGTACCTCACTAGCAGCAAATCCCGGATATATTTCTACTCCCAGCTCTTCAGCTTTCACTCCCATCCAACGTACTAACTGACTAAGACTGTATCAGAGGGCCCAAAATAAGAAGCTTCTATTGCTTTAAGAAAAAATTGTAAATGCATACATAAATACACACACAAAAACACAAACACGTATTGCAAATCTAGATAAGCAGAACAGAGCAAGAATTTGAACGTAGATTTATAGTAAATGCAGTTTTTACACGAAAAAAGGAATCATCATCAATGATAAATTGTATCCAATGAGTGAACTGTCAGATATCTATAGCAGTTTTCAAATCTCAAATCTGTACCAAATATCAGCAACAGATATTTTCATCTCTACCCAGAACAACTAACTACTGAATATAAATTTATGTTCAGTGAATTTTTGTGCCTTTTTATGCAAATATTGTTCAACTAATTAAGAATGATAAAAACACAAAAGCTTCATAAATCAACAAGCCAGAAAAAAGTTTCGATGGATGAGGAGTTTTCGCAGAAATATCCTGCTCAAAATGACATGTCAGAACTTGAGGTCCAACGAAAAACAAAGGACAAACAAAATAATTCAAAAGATAGCATGAGAGACGCAAATAAAAATTATAACCTTATTACGTAATTTCCCTGATTGCTGAAAGGACATGGAAGCGATAATGCACGGTCCTTGGTCAGAAACCAAAACTGATCAGAAGTAACAGGGGTACTGATTGGAGCCTGCAGATAAAAGGGAAAGGCTTATATGATGAAATCAGATATAAAACAAGGAGAATTAGTAATCTTCTGCAAGTTCAGAGCATCATATTTTTCTTCCAATCAAAGAAGCATGGTAACGCATCCAATATGGATGTTGCAACAGGGAAAATAGTTAAAATCTGAAGTGTTTAGGCATACTATACAGTTTTATGTGGTGTGACACATATCGGACGCAGAAGTAACTGGTTTTATGAAGTATTCATAAAAACATAACTTCTCTGTTTATCTACTCTCCACACTCACCCCCCCTCCAAAAATTGTTCTTTCTCTCTCACAAAAAAACAGGTCCAACAGGCATATGCAATACAATTTGAGAAGATTGCATACAGCCTGACCATTGCTAAGAGCAGTATAATTGGAGATATGAGACAGCATAATGCACCTCTTCTTGCTTCCACCTCGGAAGAAGCTCATTCAGTGCTCTGGGTTCAAAAACGTTTCCAGAAAGAATATGAGCACCTAAGAACAAAAATACGGATAAAAAGAAGGGGAAAAAATGAAGCAAGATACATTACAGGAAAACTAGAAGTGTGACTAGAAATTTAGAACTCGCAGAGATCAAGCGAGATGCATCAATTTCAAACGTAATCGAAATCTTGATGACCAACTATATGGTATATGCCACCGCCAACAACTGGTATAAATGTACTCGGGCAGCAGAACATAAATTTAAAATGGAAGAGTAGAAGCCAAAACTTCAAGAATTATCAATCATACGATGAACTTGATTGAAATTCTATTTACAGTGCAAAATCTACAGCCATAGATTGGCTAGTAGGAGCGGTGCATGAGCAAGTTCAAGGCTTGACAATATAATCTTATATGAAGCTGCGAAACATACCGACTTCAGCACCTTTCTCGACGACACATACTGACAAATCGACATCCTTTTCACGGCACATTTGCTTAAACCGAATCGCCGCAGATAAACCGGCAGGTCCAGCCCCGACGATTACGACGTCATACTCTATGGACTCCCGGTCAGGCTCGGTACAGAAACCCCTAACATTTCCACTTCCCATTTTGCTCAAACTCTTCCGAATTGAGAGACCTCGACGCAAATCATTGTCGGAACCAAAGGCGCTAGAATATTGAAGCAGACGACGAAGATACGAAAAGCCATTCGAAGCAGGGCGGTCGAGAAGGTCAGAATGAGGAGAAAACGGAGCGAAGTGAGAACGGGAGACTGAGGAAGTGGCCGAACTAATGGAACTAGAGCGTGAATGGAAGCGACTGGATTTGAACAAGAAGGATCGAAACTGAGGCATGGTTCCGATTTAGGATTCCCGCGCTGCTCCTTAGAAATATTATGAAAGGAGAAGGAGATCTTCTATTTCTATATCATCACTATGATCTTGTAGCCTTCATTATCGTCTGACACGCAGCTGACGTGGCAGCTCGGGACTATCTTTACCGAACTTGGAATTTTTCCCGTGCCATGCACGGCTCCATAAAATATTTGTTAGTTGTCATGATAAAATCATGGACAGTATCACGCAACACCAGAATTTTTTTTTCACTAATTTCAGTTATTTACCTATTTTTATTTCTCGGCCAGCAATTCTAAATCCAATTTTCAACCTTAATTTAATGCTATTCCTTCCCCATCAGCCCATTTTTCGCTGATAAATAAATCTTGTGGAATTGATATTATTATTAGGCATATTAAATTAATTTAGAGGATTAATCCCCCTTTTAGCATTATGAGCTGGCAGTAAATCACGAGCTCAAACTGGAATGAACGCGGAGGCAGAACCCAGAGACCAGAAGACGCGAGGGGGCCAGGAGGTTTTATTCCAGCGTTTGCAGAAACATTGTGGACACCCAACAGCAAAAGCACGGATAGCGAGGGGCAGAAAATGGAGGAGGACAATTTAGCACCCCCTGACTGCAATTTTAGAACTCGCAGAGATCAAGCGAGATGTATCGACTCACTAAAATGATCAAAAGCCTTGACGAACAGCTAGCGATGCGGAGTATGCTTCCGCCCAAAAGGCTTGCAAATTACACAGGCATTTGAAGAACATAGTTTTAAAATAAGTGAGTACGGGCAAAATTTTGAAGAACTAGTAACTCAGTTGAAGTTCTTGGGTTTTATTCGGCGAAACTTGAGAGAAATTCCAGTTACAAGATCAAAATCTATATTCTTTGTAGCCATAGACTGCATGGTACGAGCAGTGCATGCGCAAGTTCAGTTATGATCATGTTGGTTATTTTATTGTCATGTCACTGTTCTTGAGTCCGCACAGATGACACTTCAACGATTATAAAAACCGCAAGACTTCCACCATGAAGATATGTTTCTTCCCATAAATACAACAGAACGCGAAACACATGTCTCAACAATAAATGACCTGCTCCCAACCTCTGTGCTCTCACGAGCAACGCGTGCTTTCAACTCTTCAACCTTTCTGCATATGAAACTCTTCCAAGCTAAGTACTTGTACCGGATCAGATAATCGGCACAGCGTTTGATCTCTGGCTTTCTCACTCAAGTGGGCATCCTTCTCCTTTAACTTTCTTATCATCGTCACATCAAAACCTTGCACCCTTAATTACATGCATGGAGAAGAGACGCCCACTAAAAGATGAAACCTTTCTGCAACACCCTTTTATCCTTGCTCTTGTCTTGGCTCTGGGATTTGTTGTAATGGACCCATTTCATTTGGGACCACTGGGAAATCATGAATTCGTACCTGTGAGGCATGACATTGCACCTTATCACCGAGTGATGAAGAGTTGGCCAAGGGACAATATGAGCAGACTAGGGCTCCACGGGAAATTGGAGTTCAAAGACCAAGTCTTCGGACCGGAGTCCTTGGAGTTTGATCCTGTGGGTCGTGGCCCTTATGCAGGATTAGCTGATGGACGCATTGTGAGATGGATGGGGGAGCAAATGGGTTGGGAAACATTTGCATTAGTTACAACCAATTGGTGATTCTCCCCAGAAGGTTTTCTATTTCTTGTTTATTCACATTCTTAAATGTTTCCTGATTACTAAATTGCTAATACTTGAAAGGACGGAGAAGCTTTGCTATAGGGGCAATGACTCGACGACAGCCAAGCAATGGAAGTATGAGAAAACGTGCGGGCGTCCCTTGGGTTTAAGGTTTGACAAAGAGAGTGGGGACTTGTACATTGCTGATGCATACTTTGGCCTTTTGGTGGTTGGACCTGATGGAGGAATTGCTACCCCTCTGGCAACCCATGTTGAAGGAAAGCCCATTCTCTTCGCCAATGACCTTGACATTCATAAGAATGGATCCATCTTTTTCACAGATACCAGCAGAAGATACAACAGAGTGTAAGCATATTTATGAATTTCCCATATATAGGTGGTAGGATTTGGTTCATATCATTGTATCATGTGTCTCTGTATGCAGTGCGCATTTCCTCATATTACTGGAAGGCGAGGCCACTGGTAGGCTTCTCAGATACGATCCTCCCACCAGAACGACCCATGTTGTGTTAGATGGGCTTGCTTTTCCTAATGGAGTTCAATTTTCTAAAGATCAATCCTCTCTTCTCTACACTGAAACTACCAATTGCCGGTGAGTAATTACACTACCCTGCCCTGAATGATGAAATTTGATGACAGGTAAACTAACTAAAGCATGGACCTTTCATATGACAGACTAATGAAGTTTTGGCTACAAGGTCCAAAAATGGGAACGGTGGAACATGTAGCTAATCTTCCGGGATTTCCAGACAACGTAAGGATAAATGGAAAAGGACAATTCTGGGTAGCAATAGACTGTTGCCGCACTGCAGCACAAGAAGTGCTGACTCACAATCCATGGTTAAGGAATATTTACTTCAGGTTGCCGATGAGAATGAGCATATTGGCTAGAATAATGGGGATGAGGATGTACACTGTGATTTCACTTTTTGATGAGAATGGACAGATATTGGATGTTCTCGAAGATAGAGGGGGGGAAGTAATGAAGCTGGTGAGTGAAGTCAGAGAGACAGACGGGAAGCTTTGGATCGGAACTGTGGCTCACAACCACATTGCCACCCTCCCTTACCCATAACTATTCCTAGGCTTAGCTATTTCACTATGGTCCATTTGTTCTAGCTTATTCTCACAGTGTGATTTATTTCTGTGTGTAACAGCATTTGATAATTAAATGAGTTTAAGGCCTTCAAGCGTCTATTATTTCTATATAGTATCTAGCTCTGCCCTCTATAATATCCACTGAAGATTTGCATCATCAGAGGCAAAAAAAGAAGAAGAGAAGAAGATTTGGATCGTCAAGTTCGTACTTGGATTTAATTCTTTTTAAACTGATAGTTAAATTGATTAAAATCGTTCACTGCAGATCCAATGGCACAAATCCATTGTGAGGCAATTACACATGGTTTCCCATCCATTCAAAACCATCGTGAGAAAACTATCTATCTATCTATATATTTACACTGGCCTAATCCAAATATGGAGCAGATATTTTTAGATCATGCAACTATGAAATATTTGCATAATCATTTGAATAATATAAATGAATCCGATTCTGTCAATTGAAAACCAGTTCTGTCTGCTTTAGGGGGGAAAAAAGGAAACTGGGAGAAGATAGTGGCCTGGGCGTGTGGCTTTGGGGTTGGGCCATTAAATAGTAGGAATTTAAGGTAGAGCTGGTAATTCAGGTTAGGCTCGCGGACTCAGCTCGTCAAGGTGTCAGTTACTTTAGCTCGCACATCTTTCTTACTACATCATTATAAATCGATTCTCATATTATTTTATTATAATTCACTACTCAAGTCCAATACTTTAAATGCGATTTCAATATTTCAAACTTTAAAATTCAACATATATGAATAATAAAAATTCTTTTTATCTAAAAATAATAAATAGTTTCTGAAACTGAAATAATGAAATGTTAACCATGAAATTTAAAAAACTAAAACTTTTGCCAGGGGGCAGCAGCGTCATATCTTGACCCCTGACCGTAGCAATTTGTGTGCATATCAATAATCAACATTATATCTTTATTTCATGTATCCTTCTGCCTTCCAGATGTTAGTTTAAAATTTTGTTAATATCTAAGCAAATTCATATACATTTATGATTGAGATGCAAAATTTTACAGTTTTGAAGCAATTGCAAAACTAACTGCCCCCATTTAGAATCTTCTTCGGCTTGTATGTCTAGAGTTACACCCATTTACCAGATTAAATTCTTGATTTGTCCCGTCTTAAAATTTTTACAGTTTTATGTATGATGTATTTCATTATTTTGTAATCATGAATGATGCTGAATTGCTGAACAATTATTAACTTATGCTTCAATATCAGGTTTGATCCCTGGCTCCCTCCTTTAATTATGTGACAACATATTTTTTAAATAATAATAATAATATAAGTGGGCCGCCAACCCTCTCTTCACGGGTCTGTATCTGCACCGGGAGCCCTTTACCAGCTCTAATTTAATGTCTGGTCTCAGGCATCTATGAGATGCAATTATCATCTATATATCTATGCAGTATAAAATTTAGGAAAAATTAATCTATGATAATTTTCTTTGACTCTTTCCCCCACTTTTCACCACAGACAGGCTTGCCCCCGGATCCAGTTGTCCCTCAGAATAAGTTGCTTAGTAATTTAAGTTAGGAATTTTTTTTTTCCACATCAGGCCTTATAACAGATTTCTTAATAGTTAATTCATATGAGGCTACTGCTGAAAGTGAATCTAAAAAGGACAAACGATTTTCGGATTAATTTTTTAAAAATTTATATCGCTATATTTATAACAAATATTATTTATAATAAATTATTATAAATAATGTGATTTATGCTGACTGATTAATTTATTAAAAAAAGGGGTCCTCCTCCCAGCACTCGGGCATTGCATCGTAGGACGGGACTGTTCAGGTTGGTCCTTCTCCGGGGAAGGAAAATAAAGTGATTCTGTTTTCTCTCTTTCCTTCTTTGACGGGAAATTTGATTCTTTGAAGAGATTAAGGGGAAAAAATAGAAAAGGACTCACCTCTTTATCCCTTTGGTCCTCGGCCTCCATACCATCCAGTTGCAAAATTTCATGGCCAATCCCTAATATCAGGTCTCGTTTCTTGTCTAATGTTCGTTAACTCGGTGCAGAGCCTTGTCACTTCCCCGAAGTCTCTTGGTTGGCATTTTCGAGTTACTCAGGTAATCCACAGTGAATATCTTTCTGTCATTATACTGTGGTGTTCCCCTAGCTGAATAGTCCACACGGGTTTGGGTTTCACGATTTATCCCCCTTACTTTTATTTCGTCGTCCGACTTGTCTCTCCCCCCCCCCCCCCCCCCCAAAAAAAAAAGGTTAAATAAGTATATGCTTTTCTCTTCCTTTTGAAGACTTCGATCGTTATTATCGCCTTTGTTAATATATTCTGAGCTTGACGCTGGAAATTACTGGAGGCTGAAGGAGGGGGACTATTCTACGTACAGATGATTGTAACACACTGCTATTACTCTATTTCGATAAGGCTTAGATGCTGTCAGAAAGAAATTTCTTTACAGATTGCACTCAAGATTAGTTGCCCATCATAGAATAGGCTAATTTTGTGTTCAATTTCCCTTCTTTTTTTCTTTATTTTTTGACAGTATTATGAGCCCAGACCAGTCTATGAAGTTTGTGTTTGGTGATGCCAGAATTGATGTTATAATGTTTTTCCTCCTTTAGAATGGTTCAGGTAGAACAAAAGTATTCGAAGGCTGGCAAGCAAAAAATGCACAAGCTCATTATGGTTCAATAGGTTCCCCATACAAATCCTATGTAAACAAGATTGTATAAATGAAAGACATAAATTTGAATTAACTCCAGTCAGTAAATTTTAAGATCCTTTGGAAGTTCCCCCAATTAACCTAAAGACAGTTAAAGTTTGGTTTGATTTCTTTTGGTGGTCGTATTTTTCTATCAATGCTTAGCTTTTGTGACTGACGTATTTTATGATCTCATTTTCTCTCTCTCTCTCTCTCTCTCTCTCTCACACACACACACACACTTGATCACGAATGTTTACTTTTTTCCATCTACATTTGGCATGATTTGTGCAGTTTCATAATGCATGACAGCATATGCATGGCCATTAATATTTATCTTACAATCAATTTAATAAAATCATATTCATTTTAAACAGCTGGGAAACAGGAGTTTTAATGGCCTGCGTTGGTGACACAAAAGAACCTGAATGGATAGATAGAATAAGATCTGAAGGAGCCATTCCGCTTCTTGAACCAGATAACTGTAGCAATGGTTGGGCTTCCCACCTGGAGATTCATTCATGGTTAGGGGTCCTGAGTACTTTACAACCAGGGTCAAGATTCCTGCTGGTGAATATTTGCTCAAGCCTCTTGGATTTGATTGGATTAAAAGCTCAGTGAAGATTGGGGAGATCATGGGCCATCCAAATTGCCGAGTTAGGAAGGTCATTGATGATGAGTTTTCAGCTGGCGATAAGCCTTTGTGTGGGCATTCAATCTTCAACTCCCAACCAAGGACAACTATAGTGCCATAGCATACTTTACAATAAAGAGCCTATCCCAGAGGGGTCATTAATGGACAAGTTCTTGAAAGGTGATGACGCATTCAAAAATTCAAGGCTTAAGCTGATTGCTAACATTGTTAAAGGTCCGTGGATTGTTAAAAAAGCTGTTGGAGAACAAGCCATTTGCATAATTGGGCGTGCCCTAACCTGTAAATACTGTACGGGAGAAAATTTCTTAGAAGTAGATATTGATATTGGTTCCTCCATGGTTGCAAGTGCAATAGTTCATTTGGCATTTGGTTATGTTTCAACTCTGACTGTTGATTTGGCTTTTCTTATTGAGAGCCAAGCAGAATATGAACTTCCAGAAAAACTCTTAGGTGCTGTCAGATTTTCTGACCTGGATCCTGCTTCTTCTGCTAGGACTAGAGCCCTCATCTTTGATGAGTGCAAATAATTTACAATCATCTTTGCCAACGAGATTGTGGAAGTCAATCGGGCAGGGGTTTACTCATATTCTTAATTCGGGTTCTCAAGAAGGTGCCTCTCCTACCCCTGGCTCATAACATGCTAAACTGTAGAACACCACGAGGACAATTAGGGTGGCCTCAAGTAATGGTGAGTTTGTAGGGTAGCCATAGTCTTGTTACAATAACGTGTATTTGAGCTTGGGAAATAGAGTGGACCCATGATATATAGTCTATATCTAAATGTTTATAGCTTGTGTTTATCAACTATTTATATAAACTTGTATCCTCTGTCCTCTTTCCCTTTATATGGAAGATAGGAATGGGGAAGTGGTTGTTTTGATCCGTATCTGCTGAAGGACAGGTGGATGTTCTGCATGTCTTAGTAAATCTTTTATTGCGACATTACATCTAGGGAACAATTTTGTCAGACATGTCTCCAATTATTCTGGTTTTGCTTAGTTAAACAATGCCCTCTCTGCAGGAGAAATGAGAAGTGATAATTAATTCTGTTTCTGGTTCTCATCGTCTGCTAGTAATTTGATAACACCACAGTTACAAGTAGCAGTACAGTTATCAATGTAAATCATTTGTTTAGTTATTCATGGAAGATGGGTATATTTTTCGGATGATTAACTTCTGTGTTTTCTCTAGATTTGCTGGATGTAGAAGAATGAGTTTCATTTGAGTTGGTTCTTCTTGAAATTTTCTTACGGTGGCCTTTAGATTATTCGTCCGGCGACTTCGTTCCTACCTATCCTGGAGCTTTCTATGGCCGCAGAGTTTGAATTCCGAGCTGGATATCATGCATATATCATTTATAGCACTTTTGACATTTGCATTTGACCATTGAAACCGTGACTTTGTTCCTTGTATTTTATATGGCCACAGAAATTCAGAGTGCCTCATTCTTTTTCTGTATATTATGTAAACTTTCTTTTAGTAATTCGTTCCAACAATCAATATAGTAGATATAAGTAGAATGAATATATATTGTTAATTTACTTATTTTTTAGAAGATGGAAACAGAGTTGATTCGTTGTAATTTAAAAAATTGTTTTTCCCCCCCAGTTTGGATGGCTATATGTGGGAGTGGAGAGTTGAGGCCATGGCGCTGTGCCAGTGTATGACATTTGGAAAATTAGTTTTATATGATGATTAGAATCAAGGTAGAAACCTTGTTGAGAATGTGACATTGGTGCGTAGTGGACCAAGATATCGTCTTATCTCTTAAAGAACTATTGAAGTCGGTAATATCATGATCTCCGTTGCTGAAAGGTCTTCTTTACATAGCATCTTTCTACTGTAAACATTAAACAGCTCCCTGGATAACAAATCTTCACGGTGATAAGCTGAAAACAGTTCTGGAGGGGTCGAACTCGAAAAATACAGGGGAAGATGGTCGCCAGAGCCTAGAAAACAAATTGTTCTGAAAGCAACTAAACCTTGGGTGGGTGAGGCTTGACGATCAGTTACTAGCGCTGGACGAGCTTCATGCCCCGCCTATGCTTGTCACTTGTCAGAGACATCGAAGCCGAATGGAGATGCGGCTTCGCCAGGAAAGCGAAGCTGCATTCCGAGCACAAAAGCGAA